>NC_142808.1:54700289-54782789 GCF_049724085.1 Artemia sp. Qi Xiang Cuo
ATATTGGAAACAAGGCTTTATTACCCCTATCAAAAAGAAAAATGGGAAGCCTGGCTTTGATGACATTCGTCCTATTGCTCCTCACCTCAATTTTTTTCAAAATTGTATGAAAGTTTTCTCGCAGACTGGCTTAAGATGAAAGTCCTCCCCCTCATTGATCTTAGACAGTTTGGTAATCTCAAATCCACGTCAACCTTTCATTACCTGATCCATCTTGTTGATACCATGGGTAAATTACATAAAAACCTAGCACTTGGCTTAATCTGATTTCTATTGATCTTCCAAAAAGCTTTCGATTTGATTAACCACAATTTACTCATAGATAAACTCATAAATGAATTCCACATTGAAACTGTCCTTGTTAAGCTCGTTGCCTCTTTTCTCTCTTATAGATCTCAAGCAGTTAAATATCTAAATTGTTTCTCAGATCATCTCCCCATATTTGATGGCATTCCTCAGGGGACTATTCTAGGCCCTCTCCTTTTTTCTCTTATGATTAACACCCTATCAACACTTTATGATAATAGGTAGAAATTTGTCGATGACTTGACAATTTTAGAGATATGTCATAAAAACATTTTTAGCAACCCAATTAGCATACTCCAAGATATTGCCTGTGAGGCCTCGTCCCTTGACATGACAGTTAACCCTTCTAAATCCGCAATAGTCTCAGTAAGTTTTCCTTAAATCCCCTCCCCTTTTTCTTGCTCCTATTCCTCCTGAAACCTCTGTCACATCTCTTAAACTCCTTGGTGTTACAATTTCTTCCAATTTGAAATGGGATGCCCATATAAATAATATCCTACAACAAGCAAACTCCTCGTCTTTCCCTCCTTAAACTTTTAAATAAATTTAGTTGCCCTCAATCACATTTACTACAAGCATACATTTCTTTGTGCGTCCCATATTAGAGTATGCTTGTCCTGTGTGGCACCCTGGCTTCTCAAATGAAGCAACACAAAAAATTTAAAATGTCCAAAAGAGAGCTCTAAGAATTATTTTTAAAGAGGGCAAGATACCAGATTACTATTAAAGAATAAATTAAGCCGGAAACAAACAAAAATTAAAAGATTAATGTACAAAAAGCCTTAATATCACTCGTACTCTTAAATTATATATAACATGGAAAGTTACAGCAGTATCTTTAGGCTGGTAGGATGTGTTATTATATCATGCGTCTAGGCCTAGTTTCTCGAGTTTGCCTCTTGGTAGACAAATGTGACTCTGATAATAAATAGTTAAACTTTGAAATCTGATCAGGGGCCGTTTTATGCGGAAAGGGTTATTTTCCCTTGGTTCAGAAATTTAAGGAAGATGAATTACTAATAATGAATCTGAAATCTTTTATCACTTGTTAATTTGGAATTTTTTTTTAGTGGAGTAAAGGATGCAGTTAATAAATGAAAATATTTAGTGTATTATTAATGAATCAATAAAATTAAATTAAATTAAATAACAACATTTTATTAAAGATAATAATAATTAAAAAATGAATTATCAACTGAGTACTAAACCAAAAATTTATTACAAGAAATATTACATAATGGTAACAATTAAACTAAGATAGTAATAATTGAAAATAAGTTTGTTATTAAATGAAAATTTTATTAAAATCTGGCCCAAAAATTTTAGGGTACAAGGGAGGGGGACTTTTTTGCTTTTTTTTTGCTACGAGGGAGGGGGATTTTTTGCTTTTAAGTTAACTGACAGCTGAATTTGTAAAAATCGAGAAAAAAATTTGAAGCTGTAGTCACTTTCACGTCCTATTTTTATTCGGTTTCATGTCCATTTATTTTTTTCTCGTCCAGTCATTTTCACGTCCTATATTTTTTCGCGTCCTAACCAAAGGTCCGTAAAGCGCAGGTCTCGATCTCCTGATTCTGCCTTTGGCCGGGACTGAAATCCATGGTTGGGGGAAGTCATCTGGTGCTTCCCGTTTTTTTTTTCATTTATATCCAGGGAGCCATTTGAAACTGGATTTATACCGTACTCCAGGTAATTTTTATAGTAACTTATTTTGTAATATGTAACTATATTATTTTATAATATAGTAACTTATTTAACTTGTTTTAGACGCTGACAGAAACTGGTGAAGAACAATTTTTGATCATTGGAGAGGTAAATTAAATTTTCAAGACAGCTCTTCTGAAGTCATATCCATTATATAACGATTTAATATCGAGGTGGTGACGTCTAAACCTGAATTTGGGGACTATCAATGCAAATCTGCGCTTGGCCTTTCAAAGGTATTGTCTGACTTGATTCGGGGTTTTATTTTCTTTTCTTTTTTTATGTATTTGTTTTCTTAGATTAATAGCTCATTTATTTATTAAAACTTGCTTCATTACGAAAAATTCCTTTAAAATTCTCTTATGAAGTCATATACAATACCCAACCATTTTAATACCGATGTGCTACCATATTTGCCTACCATTTTAATACCGATTGTATTGAAAATGAACCTTAGAAAATCAGTTTCAAATTTTTTGCGAAATTTTTTGACAAAACTAATAAACCTGTTAAATACCAGGGTAGCTCTAAGGTCAAATTATAATCAAAATTGTAAAAATCGGTATACTCAAGCCGCAATAGAGACACACCTTGGAATTAGAACTACAACTAAGACATGTATACATGTGTGTTCTACGTTAATTATAACTTCCCACATGTGAAGCGATTATGGTAGAATGCCAGTGGCGTAATTTCATTAAAATCTATGGGAGGCGGTCTAATTTTAATCCAAATTTACAAAATAACGTGAAAAATACAGTAAGCGCTAAAAAATAATATATGGATTATACGCAATTTATTGTTGGGTGCTCGAAGTACGTTGAATTTTAAACTCCTGATAAATATAAATTTTAAAAAAAGGATCTGCTTTTTTTGATGCTCTATGTGTAATGAGTCACCTCGTTTTTGAATATATTTTTAAACAAACAAAATTTTAGCTGTGAGGACAAAGTGGGGTCTTGGGAGGGGACAAACTGAGGTCTGACTGAGGCAATTGCCCCCTGCCCCATAGAAATTACGCTCGTGTAGAATACTACAGTATTTTTGAAGAATAATATATTTATTCCAACCTAATTTGACTTAAAGCTTAGGTTTAAAGCTTAGTAGAAAATTCGGTCTTGCTTCAATAATCAAATATCTTTGATGAACCTGCACCATGAAAAGATATTTAATTGCTTAAAGATAAAAAAAAATGTAATTGTAAATTTAACTGTATATAATCTAACAAGTGATTACAACAACTTGAAAACCTTAAAAATAAAAAAAAAATCCTGAAACTTATTAGAATTCGTCATTAGATATCGGATATTCTGTATCATCAAACATCCTTAATTAGACAACATTGCGAAAAGACATCGAGGTGTGTAAAAAGCAAAAAACTGATAATCTCAAAAATATTATTATATTTTAACAAGGGATTACAACAAGACAAAAACCTAAAAAAAGATCGAAGCCTAGTTATACATGTTATTATTAGAAATCGGAGTAGATTAAACAATCATATATTTCGATCACACTTATTATGAAAATACATTAAATTTTGTTAAGATGAAAAGATTTTTAATTAAAAAAATACATAAGTATATTTCAATATAGTATAGCAAGACATGTTATTGATAGATCTGTATTGAAAGAAATTTAGTAGTAAAGAGCCACTCACTGATAATTTCGAAAATATTCTGTACATATTTTAAAAAATTATAAAAACAATTCACAAATATTAAAAAAGAAAATAAAAAACTTGAAGCTTGGTAGACAGTTGTTTGTTATAATAACGCCTATGTCTTTTCTTATAAGCCCAATGGCTTTTTCAGAAATGAAAAAAAAAACTTGAAAATTGTTAAATTTTAGTTCATAATGGCTAACTGTGTCAAATACATTTAAAAAATATTTAAGGTGCCTTAGAAATAATTTTATTTTTTGATTCAAAATAGATTTTTTTCGGAAAATTTTAGAAATAGCTTTTTTTTTGCAAGATAAAATCAAATCTCTACGTTATTAAGCTTATTTAAGTTATTAACTTATTTAATGTCATCAGGAAGGCCCAAATAATGTAAACTTTCATATATTACAAACAATAATTCACTGTTTAGTAAGGGATTGCAATAATTCAGAGACCTTAAAAAAGAAAACCCAAGGTTTCAAGCTGAGTACATATATATACATAATAATAATAAGTACATAATAATCAAATATCTTTGAACAGGCACAGTATGAAGACATTATATTGTGTAAGAAACAAAAAACAGGTAATTAAAAAAAACAGGTAATTACAAGAACAAGCAGAAAATTATCAAGTTATTAATGCACTGGAGCTCCCACTATTAAAAAAAGAAACTCTAGGTATTGCCGATATTTTTACGCCTTGAATTTTACCATGGGTACCCCAACATGAAACCGAATATTAATGCCCCGCGACTTTCTCCGGCTTTCGTCTCACATCTCTGTTGAAAACTGTTTAACTTAGTTGATTAATATAGCATTTATATAAATTTTTATTTTCTTTGTTTCTATTTCAGATGCCAGCCCATTTGTCAAGAGAAAATTTGAAAATTTTCAGATACCAGCCCATGTGCCATCCTGAACGTAGTCTATTTTATGTTATTTTCATGATTTTTGTTATAGAAGACGTCAGTTAAACACAATCACTGGAAATGGTGGCATAAACTACTCGGAATTCTTGAACTTGACTGGACATAACAACTGGATATAATAGCAGATACTACCTAGAATTGCCGAAATTTACTTAAAAGTTCTTAAAATTTGCTTCACAAACACAATACTCATCTCCGCCCAGAATGTTTGTAGACCTATTTTTAGTACTTTTTTGTAGACCTGTTAGTAAATATATTAACCGTTTTTAAAATCTGATTAATATGAGCTTATTGGATTCACAGATAATTGAGAAATTTAAAAGTTGTTTGGGCTGACTGTTTAGCCCGAGGTTTTTTCTGTTATGTTTTTTTTATATAATATTTTTTGGCCTGCAATCTCAGTTGATCTAGTTGTTGAGTTCAAGTTTCCAAGCAAAGTGTCTTATTTGTGTGATCCTGCTATTGTTAGTTAAAAAACATCTGGTCCACCAATAAGACGCAAATTTGTCGTCCACGCGGATTGGAGCAACTTACCTTAGCAAGTTCTCTGAGCAAAGGGGCCATATTGTATAAAAAAATTATTCAATGAGATTTATCTAGAAATCTTAGTTTGGTCTGGTTGAGACCTTTTTTTGAAAACTAATTTTACGGATATTATTTTTATACTTTGATTCGAGTTATAAATACTTTTATTTCACATTATTGCACCTTTATTATTAAATTTTCGTGTATGTTAAGCTTTTTTACAAAATAAATTGCAGACGACACTTGCGATTTTTCCCAAGACAAAAAAAAAACGGGAACAACGATTTGGATTGAAGATAACAGTTAAATTATACCGATATAAAACGTGTCATATTCACTTCAACATTTCATTTTGTTTGTATGATTCAATATTAGGGATTACAGCTTTATGACTCATAGACGTCAGTTTATGGAAATTATAAGAATTAAACACTGTATGTCTAAATATGTATGTTTAAAGAGCATGCTTATAGTCCTCCTATACAACAGAGGAACTTTCGCTTGTCGCAGGCTCTTTTATTTACATTTTATTCGCATGAGTTCGAACACATCTTAGTTTCACTAAGTGCGGAAACTGCCGCTCTTAGGAATTTTAGTTGTTGAATCTTGCAAAATATAACTTAGACGGTCTCTTTGACAGGTAAAAAGTAAGAATGATTAGAGGAATATTTCTATAGTTCATCGAAGTTCGACCCTTTTGGTGGTTTTACAAATTGGGAAATCACTTGTACAAGACACTTCAATTTATCAACGCAGTTTCACAGTTGAAGCTCATAAGGTACTATGATAGTCACATAAATAAGACACGCCCCCTTCCTTATTTCGTATTCTGTCAACTATACGTTCGAAAGTCCATAATTGACATGTATACTCAATCCTGTTCAATCTATCCAAGAACTCTTAATTCTATTATTCACCGTTGCTACACATGGATTTAAGCTCCTCCTAGAATGAGCCAGATTAACCAATTCACCATCTCATTCTATCCAATTTGCTTCTCGAACATTTCACCGTATTTCTGAGTTTTCTAAAGTGTGATATACTCTCTTTCTTCATTCTAAGAAGCAGTATAAATCTAAGCTTTTTTATGCCAATATTACTTTAATTATCGTTAATGTTTTTCGTTTGATTATTACATTACCATTGTTATCCTTTGGACCTCTTCTTCAGAAAGCCAAACAAGCATTGCAAGGTTTGTGTTTCCACAATAAATTTGTTTTTTTTAACATTTGTTTTAACATTCTTTTAGGTGACAAGATAAACATCTAGTTTTTTATGGAGGTAATAGTATTTGGAAATGCCAAGAGATAATATGCGTAAAACCAAAAACGTGCGAAAAGTAATAACAAATAGGTACGGTAGATCAAACGTTATACAGTGGACAGAATGCATAGATCCCGAGACATATAAACATTGATAAACTATACTACAATAAATAACTTGTAGGATTAAAAAACTCGAATCATTAAAAGTCGAAGAGTGGGCCACTAGGAGTGGCAGTGATAATCAGTCAAAGACCTTGACAGTAGTAGGTAAACATCAAAGACCTTTCAAAATAGGAATCGACAAAATAATAAGCCTTCGTTTTTTAGCACTCAAGATCTTACATATCATTTTTTTTTGCAAAGATTATCGTTCTTTAAGTAATCTTTGGTCTAAGATCTTACAGCTCGCTCATGTTAGAAAAAAGTGTGAAGACTACCACTGCTCTGCCATATAGAACATAGATAGATAACTTTGATTATCTAATCATCATTCTTCTCAGACTACTGATAATAGCGGTTTTGTTAAAGACTTTTGAAAAAAAGTTACAGCATATTTAATGTAATTGTTAAAAGTTTTAACTTTTAAGCGTTATATGAAAAAAATTGTAATACATTTTTACTTTGATGGGTCAAAAAATGCTCCCAATACTGAACACTCTGAAACGCTTAAAAATTTCACCATGTAGAACTATTGAGTTTTAACTTATCTGTGTCTTTTCGATGTAAGGTAACGTTTTTTACCATTAATACTTTCAAAATCTAAATTTTGTATTTTGTTATATTTGTTTGTGTTAATGCTTCTTCTTTTTTTTTTTTTTTTTTTTGGTTATTAAAAAAAAATTGGCATGAAAAATTTTAAAATTCCTTTTGCACAATTTTCATTAAAGAGTTCATAAAAATTAATTCTAATTAATTATTAATTATAACGTAAAAAATTATCTAAGAGTTTTTCTAACAACCCTACGATTCAAAATACACCTTTACAATCGAAAGTACATCTGCGTATATTCGAAACTTTCCGATTACCTTGTCCTTGTAATATTTACCCGATAACCTATGAAAGATAATGACACAGCGTTATAACTGTATTATACCAACTTTATCTATCCTCATAGACTTCAAAGAGTTGGACACACGCAGCTGTTTTCATAAATTGGTATCAAAGGTGGTGACGATTTCAAAAGAATTCGGTTACAGTTCGGGATTTAAAATTTCTTTAGCTTATTGTACATAGATGTGCAGATTTTATATATTTTGAGAATGAACGTCACAAAAAAATTTAGATATAAATAAATAGTACGCTACATCGGTTTTTGGTGAAAATACCGCTGCTGAGCTAAGAACTAAGCGGAAATGAATCATTTAACTTAATAAACTCCAAATGAATATTTGTGTCCATTATATTTTGTTTTGAAAATCTCACGACATAAATTTTTCTTACAACAAATATTTCTTGTCACCATCCTGTGACCAGTGATAGTGGAATTGAGTTCTGAACTCGTCTACATTTGCCGAACCCTTAAGTGCCAAGGTACGCGAGGATGAAAACTAGACGAAATTTATAACATCCAAGCAAACCTGAGTGTTTAGGATGTATTCGTTCGGCGAAAGAACCTTTTTGCTGCCATCCTCCATCAGTCTCTTTTTGAATTTTCCAAATATCCCGATTCCAGATTGTAACCAAATTATCCAGTTACAAAACACTTATGCCAGTTTGACGCTTTTTTTAGGTAGTCATTCATTGACTTATTTAGATCGGCACATTTTTTTTACGGTGAAAATCGTTTACTTGGCTTATTTTTGCTAGAAAAATTCAACGGTTGATTCTTAATCGAAATAGTAGTAAAGACCATCCGGCTCTAATGTTGGAGTGGGCTGAGTAAATTTAGGTCGAAGTGGGTGCTACTTAACCTAATCTAATTTTTCCTTTGATTACCATGATAATGGTTCATGTTTGCACATAGGCATTTACTCAGGACTTTGTTTGAATGGGGGTCGGCCCTGTTTGGAGTTGAGAGTTAACCTTTTAAAAAAGAAAACAGATCTGTTAATCAGCTTGTGTGAAACGTACAAGAAATCGAAATGTCAGAAAGGGGTATAGTTCCATCGGTCGAAACCTGTTTTACAAAGACTGTGTACTAACAAATCCGTTATAGATTTAAGAATAAAATTGGATACCTCCGTTATCTATGTTTGAACGTGCTTGTAAACTTGTATAACAAAGAAACGTAGGTAATCTCAAAAATACATATTACGCTTTAAAATTGACAACACTGTGCAAATCATCACTTGTGTATTATAAAATACACATTCACGGGTTTCTGAAAAGTGCTATTAACTTCATTTAAAAATTACCAGTTTAAAAAAAAAAAAAAAAAAAAAAACATTTATTATACACGTTCCTCAGAAATGTTTACCAATAGGACCGGTAGCATACTATACCTACCAGAAAAACCTGTTTGGTACGGGGGCGTACGCAAAGTATATAGCTTCAAGCAAATTCCATATGATATTTCATGATTGTAATAGGCAAATGACCCTGGTAACCCAATTACTTGAAAATATACACACATATCCATGCCTCAGGCTTGTGAAAGTGCATGTATATCTATAGAAATGGTACCTCTTTGCAAATGACCCTGGTAACCCAATTACTTGAAAACCTACACACATATCCATGCCTCAGGCTTGTGAAAGTGCATGTAAGTTTTCAATCTTATATGCCCTTACTACTGGCTTTGGGGATTTTTACTCCCTTGATGGGCGTTTACTTCAGTTATAAAGAAACCCCTTAAATGTTTTGAGTATTATTGATAATTCTATTGGTCAAATTAACAGAAATTCCCTAAATACTTCCCAATCAATTAATAGTAAGTATGTTTCTGATTTAAGGTGGGCTACTAGACGAGATGATCATTTTTCGGTCCTTCAACTTAATACTCAGGGTCTTTGCTCATTGATTGATCAGTTGAGGCAGATAGTTTTTGGTGGGCGACCTGATGTTATCGGATTATGTGAGACTTTTCTTAATTCTAGCAATGAAATGCTTTTAGATATACCCGGTTACAAAATGGAGCGACTAAATCGCACAAGGATGGCAAAAGTGGGACTAGTAATGTTTATTTCTGACATTTTTCCCTATACTATTTGAAGTGATCTGTCAAGGAATGATGAACGGGTTTTTGAATCTCAGTTTATTGAAATTAATTCAAAAAATAAGATTTTGATAATTGATAATGTTTATATATCTCCCAGTGAATCCGTCCCTTCTTTTTTTCAGGTCTTTGATGAGGTCTTGGATTTAATAGGCAGACCTCCATGTGAACTTGTAATAGAGGGAGACTTTAACTTAAATCTAATTGACATGGCTTCCTCTACTACGATGGATTTTCTCTCAGATATGCACACTGCTGGGGTTCTACCAACAACCTGTATTCCGCAACGTTTAACTAATACGTCAGTGTCTTTAATTTAGAACATTTATTCGCTTCTTAACTGGGTATAGAATTCCGTTGTAGTGAGTTATATTTCGGACCATTTTCATCTATTTTCCAGTTTCATAATTGATAAAACGTTGAATAGTGACACTCCATCATCTGCTTCAGATTTTCTTATGTAAGGTTTGAATGAATTGATGCGCCTTAGATCCCATTTAGCTGAGAAGACATGGAATATTTTTGGTGACGATAATGATTTTTGTTCAAAGTTTGACTACTTTTATGAGTCAGTGAAGGAGTCTATTTTTGACGTATTTGCTCTGCCCCCCTCTACTTCAAAGTCAAAAAGATCTATTCCTCTTAACCCATGCATGACCCCTGGTGTTCTAAAGAGTTGGAGAAGAAAAAATAATCTCTGGAAAGCTTTTAAGTCAGCAAAGCCATCTTTGAATGCTGCACGTCGTCAGCAATTGAAACTCTACAGGAATGTTTTCAATTTCTTATGCCGGAAGGCTAAATTCCTTTATTATTCCAAAAAATTCTCGGATTGTGGTAAAGAAATTCGAAAAACTTGGCAAGTGATCAATTCCGTCCTCAAATGTTCTTCTCTGGCTCCTTCTATCCCTCCAAGTCTTGTAGTTGGTGATGTGGTTGTTGAGGATATTCCATCTGTTCAAGAAGCATTTACATCATATTTTGCCAATACTGGTAAAACTACTGCTTCTTCAGTCAGGTCTTCACAGTCACAACCAGATTACAAATCTTATCTTGGTCCGCCTTGTCTCAAATCGATGGTGTGATATCCGGCTTCTAATGTTGAAGTAGCCAGGATTGTAAATAGCCTGGCTATTTACAATCCTGTTCTTCGTCGTCTGTCCCTGACTGTGTTCCAACTTTGGTAGTTAAGTTCATTCATCCTTCAATTATTTCTCCATTGACAAAGCTTATAAATCTTTCCTTTGAAAATGGGATTTCCCCCAGTTGTCTTAAGCGAGCTAGAGTAATTGTTTTATATAAAGGTGGACCAGGAAGTGACCCAGCCAATTATCGTCCTATATCTTTGCTATCTGTTTTTAGCAAAATTTTTGAAAAGACCATGCTTTCCCGTCTACTTGCTTTTCTAGAGGCTAAATAATTTTTTCATGATTTTCAGTTTGGCTTCCGAGCTAAACATTCTACGGAGCATGTGTATGTAACTCTTTCGAATTTTATCCACCCCGCGCTTGACTCTGGTTTGATTCCTGCTGCTATATTCTTAGATGTCCGTAAGGCTTTTGACTCTTTAACTCATGAGATTCTGCTGTATAAGCTATCACACAATGGTGTAAGAGGACACCATTGCTTGGTTTGATTCCTATTTGTCGGGTAGAACTATCTCCGTAGATTCTCTTTCCCACTTTTCGTCTGAAGTTGAGTTTGGTGTTCCTCAAGGTTCTGTTCTTGGACCATTTCTTTTTTTGGTTTATGTTAATGACCATATAGTTACGGTTATGAATCAAAAACCTACAGTTTGCTGTCGCCTATATCATCCTGAATCTTTCAATACAAAAAAAAATCCATCGTTTTTGCAGGATGTAGACACTCTCGTTGCTTTCGCTGATGACAGTACCATTGGTACTGTAGTAGGAACTGAGTCTGAGATTCTTCCTAAAGTAGCTGAGCTTTTTGAGAGAGTTGTTCTTTGGTTTGATGCAAATTGCCTTGCACTAAATGTTGCTAAGTCAAGTTTTTAAATTCTTTCCCGTATTTCTCTGGCGTGCCCTGAGTTAACTAATATCCAGCTTTCAAGAGGCTCTCTCAGTAGACCTTAGGAACGATATATCCGATTTCTCGGTATTCTTCTCGATGAAAACCTTTCATTCAAGCGTCATGATATGGGACTAAGGACTAATAAATATGAAGATCTCAAGGATTCTTGGAATTTTGAGGAAGCTAAAACACATTTTTCGTGGATCAGTTTTAAAAATTCTGTATCATTGCTTAGTTCAGTCTTACGTCTCTTATTGCCCTGCAACTTTCTCTTCTTTTTGTCAACTTTCTCTTCTTTTTTGAAACCACTTTCTAAGTTATATGATAAGGCAAGAAGGCTTATACAGGAAACAAATTGTACTAAAACTAACCCAACTAGCCTATTACTTGATTTGCAGTCTCTCTACATTCTTTCGTGCACGTCTTTCACTTTTCATCAAATTCATGGTAATGTGCCCACAGCCCTTCAAACTACTCCTTCTGTCGTCACTGATAGGTCTTCGCATCATCTTCGCAATTCAAGGAATATTAATATTCTATTTACTCCATCGGTGAGGTCTGACTTTAATCCATTAACTGCTTGTCATATCGTTTGGAATAGCCTACCTGAGTCAGCTCAAGAATGTCACTTTTTTGGTACTTTCAAAAGAATCTTAAGAAATTTTTTAATGTCTTGATTTTTCATGTTTAAATATATTTCTGTTAATTTTATTATTATTGTTATTTGGGGGGGGGGGTGACACTAGCCTGGGTTGGAAACATTTGTTGTTAGGGCTACTGAGTTTGTCTAATATTTTTTGTGGTTTGGTTTCAAATATATATTTAGAATTTGGTTTAATTTACTGGATTGTCCTACATCTTTTTTCTGTTTGGGGAAGGGGTCTCATAAAATCGCTTTTTGTTTGGGTTTTTTAACTATTATTTTTTTCTTTTTTTGTTTTGTGTGTGTGTGTGTGTTGCGTCTTTGAAAGGTTGAAATGCAATGCATTATATTGAAAATACTTCTTTTCTTTTTTTTTAGTATTTATGCCATTTCTGTTTTTCCCCTGTTTTTGTCCTGGCCATAGAACCTTACGAGGGGTTCCTTATTGATGTGTTTTTGTCGTAAATTTGTTGGTTGAATAAAGCGATTGATTGATTGATCATAGGGTGATCCACGCGGAATAAATTGATTGCTTGTTAGTCCCCTGCTTAGTTTTTGATTTTTGGATTTTTTTTGCTTTTTATTTTTATGTGGATCATTGTATTTCATGTTTTTTTTTTATTTATTGATTTTTTTTTCTTTATTGTGTTGAGTCTCTTAAAGGTTTGAATTTATGACGTTGAAAATGTGTTTGTTTTTTCAGTATTTGTTTCATTTTTGTTTCTCCCCTGTTTTTTTCCTGGCCATAGAGCCTTACGGGGGAGTTTATATTGAAGTGTATTTTGTTGAGTTTATTGATTGAATAAATTGATTGATTGATTGATTGATTGACTTTAGAAATAAATTTGGGCTATAGATTTGCATATTAGGAGGTGGGGGTAAAGTATAGCGGGTCTGCATGCAAAATGTGTTTGGTACAATTATTCTGCATATTAGACAGATAGATAGATAGATAACTGTATTTTAAAGTCAAATATACGGCCATGAACACAATAAAAATAACATAAATGAAAGGCACTAATAACATAAAATTTAATCAGCGATCATCATAAAACACTTAAATGAAACACTACTTTAACATATTAGTAGTACTTAATACTTGATAAACGGTTATTGAAAAAAAACATTTAACCCTTGGAAAAACATTTAAATGAAACATTACATTTACTTTATACTGGGATTTTTTTCATTTTTTTTTTTTTTTAGTTAGCAAAATTTCCAGATACCTCGCAATTGTTCTGTAATTTCGTAGTGGCCATATACCTAGAAAAAAAATTTTCTGACTTCAAACTATCCAAATGCTTTACCCCCCCCCCCTTATTTGCAAATATAGCCCAAATTACATATTTCCCATATATTCTGTCACTTTTTTTTGTCTTGTCTCGCGCTAAGCTGAAAAAAAACTAACGTAGAAACCTGTTTGTTCTCGTGTTTTCCACATCGTAAACTTGAGTGAGTTACCCATGATCCATAAGTACCAAAACTCCTTCCCCCTACGGAAATTAAAAAAATCAAACTCAAATACTATTCTCAAATTTGAAAAGCTTTCTTTTCCTCGGAAGGGGGGTATTTACCGGGGGCGGGAGATAAAGTATTTGGACAGTTTGAAGTCATACAACAATTATTTCTAGGTATATGGCTACTAAAAATTACAGAAGAATAGGGAGGTATCTGGAATTTTTTTAACTAAAGAAAAAAAAATCCTAGTATAAAGTAAATGTAACGTTTCATCTAAGTGTTTTTTTTTCCAAGTGTTAAGTGTTTTTTTTAATTACCGTTTTCCCAAGTATTAACTATTATTATTAGGTTAATGTAGCGTTTCATTTAAGTGTTTTATAATGATTAAATAAAAAAAAACAAGTTTTTTTAACTGAAAGTAAGGAACCATGTTAAAACTTAAAAAGAACAGAAATTATTCCGTTTATGAAGGGGGCTGTCCCCTCCTTAACCCCTCGCTCTTTACGCTAAAGTTTTTTTATTGTTTAAAAAAATAGAGTTGTGAGAAAGTTAAACTTTAGCGCAAAGAGCGAGGGGTTGAGGAGGGGATAGCCCTCTTCATAAACGTAATAATTTCTGTTCGTTTTAAGTTTTAACATCGTTCCTTACTTTCAGTTAAAAAAAACGTGTTTTTTATTTGATTTTTGAACATGTTTGAATTAATGCAGGCTTTGATTTTGGCTCACAGTACATGAATAATTAAAACGAAATTTGCATACTAATTGTACTTTCATTTGGTTGAATGGCTTTCTTTAAAGTTGTTTTATTTTATTTATGAACATTTTATTAGTAATCAATATACGTAACTTACGAATTAACTTACGTAACGAACTTCTATATTCATAGATTTTTAATACGTATATTAGGAAGTTCACCCCGTAGTAAATACCTTGCTCTTTAAGCTAAAGTTCGAATTTTTTTCCCATTCCTTAAAAATGACCCCTTAATCAATCAGTTGATCAGTTGAAATGAGTTGAAAAACTTGTTGTTTTTTTTTACTTAATTTCTGATCTTTTTCTTTAATAATGCTGGGAAATGCGGCACCCCCTTCATAGCAATGTCCCTTCCCCCATGAAAACTTCCTTCATGGAAAGATCCTCCCATATATTATAGTAGGAATGACCCAATTGATCCCATCCCTCACCCCTGCTGCCATCTACAATTTAGTCTAACGCTGACGGGCTATAATTTATTCAAGGATTATCAATCCACGAAGGGGAGAGAATTTCTGAGAAATTGATTGCGTAATCGGTGAAGAGAATGTTTTGATCAAGGACTGGGAAACAGGAAGTACATGCCTCCTTCTAAGCCAATCAGAGAGTCGGTTACAACTCCATATAATCCAATCATAGGGCTGGTTACATATTATCGGGAGAGGATTGCAGAGAAAATAAGGAAAGGATTTTTGCTATAGTTTTTTTTATTAGTCTGTGAATAGAATTCAAAGGAGTGAGAAGAACAGTTTGACTTTACTCATTTGGATATATTTGTGCTGATGATGAGTGGAATGTTTACCCTATTAGAAGTTGATAGTGGAGTTTGTAGCAATAATACAAGAGCACCAAACATTGCGGTGGAAATCACGCGAGGATCACGACTTTGTCTGAAATGGGATGAAGTATATGCAAGATATGTGATATCCTTGAGCAAATTTAAAATGGAGGATCAATTATGTTTCTCTGCAAAAGTTGATATAGCATATGTGAATAGACTTCAATTTGCTTTAAGTGCATTAGTGAAACATATTAAGACAATAAACAGTATCGCTAATTGTTCATGATTGGTATAATTGTTGTAATTATCCACCAAGGTGGCTTCGAAATTACAAAAGTTCCCTTTCTTCTTGCCAAGTTATAAGGTTAGGGCTAGCGAATTATGACCATTCTTATATCAACAATCAAAGTATAAGAATTGAAAAATGAACAGATTTGAGAGAGAGAGAATTAGTTTAATTATTGTGTTTATAGAAAAACATTTGATTTTGGATGATGATTTTCTCGAGTTATCTCTTCAACGGAGGATATTCTCCCGGGGAACACTTGACAATATAATAAAACTGATTCTCCCTCATTGGACTATTTTAAGAAGCTTTTTCAGTGTGACTCAATTGCTAAATTACTCAATTTATTGATATATTAATTAAAACAACGCACAATGATTTCGTGAATACATTTTTGAAAAGATTGCCAATGAATTCAATGTAGATGGCTCCCCCCCTATTCGAAAGAGGTGACGTCACAGAGTTACTCCTCTCCCATTCTTCCACCCTGAATTTATCTGTCGGCAGGAACGATCAGTTTCGTTTTAGTTGTGAGAGAGAGTTGACATTGGAAACCAAAAAAAAATGTTCTATACCTTTCCACTATGCATATAAACTCTTGGCACTTGGACTCAATGTGAGAATTGTACAATTATTGATGACTATAGTGAAAAGTGCAAATTATGTAATCCTTGTAAATTACATAGAGGCTATGCAGTACAAATTAAAGGATGTAATTCATGTCTTGAGGAGATTTGTGACTCTCACCCTAGAGGACATCTGTGATCCAATTGTCACTATGATAAATGTGATCAGTGGGAGAATACTTACCCCGCTATGATTGGAAAGAATCCCAAACGAGATTTTAGTTTTTTTCTACGAGATTGGTATCATCGTGGATTTAAATTATTCTGGGAGGAAGAATCTGGTCTACAATTCCAATGTTGGGGTAACAAGACAATTTGGTTTCTACGTGATCGTTGTGACGACACTGTCTATTATGACTATAAGCCAAGTGATTTTTATTTGGCAGTTACCGAATGTGATTCACCATTTGAAAACACTGTATGTCATATTGCTTCAAATAGTCAGATTGAAACTCGTGAATTTTATAATATGAATGCAAATAGTATCATTGACTATACAAAGAGATATGACAAGAGTGAAGTTAGATTATACTGTAGAAAATGTGACCCTGACTTTGCAGTCAATCAAGATCAATATACAGTGAATCAAAATAATTTACCGGTATTAGAGGTTCACGACAGTTGCCTATACACCGATGAAGAAATCTAAGGTGAAGATTTAAAGACATTGTTGCATATCTATACATTTTATTAATAAAGAAATTTACAAACATTTCTTAAGCACTTTACTCTTAGGGCACTGAAATTTATACTGTACAGGTCTGAGAGGATATTTTCCACTAGAAAGTCGTTCAGACGTGGATTGTCTACATAAATGCTGAGAAACTGCTTGTAAGTATAGCCGCGACATCGGAACACAAAATATAGTAGTGCATGGAAGATACAGCTTTTAGTCGTCAGATCCTTCACTCTCCCTCGATTTGAATAATAGTTTTCCCACTGCTCTCAATATGGTTGCTGATGTGGGGTGTGTAGAATGTATAGGGTAGACCAAGAGGATCAAAAAATTAAATCGCCTTCATTGTTTGAAAGATGCACAGCCAATGACCCGTCAGCACAGTCTACGGCCTGCTATTAACAATAATCAAGGTATTGTTTCCACTTTGAATTTTTCCAAGAAACTCCGAGGGCAGACAATAGGATTTGTACTGGGACATGTAGGGATCCATATTAAATACATTGATTATTTGACTGGTGTTCATGGTGTCAAGTCTAGTAGAACACTGCCTTCGGGAGTGATTTCCCAATAGGTTTCATATTGATTTAGTGAGATTAGTGCAATACTCTCAGCTAATGGGTCAGCAAATGTACACTCTAAACGCACACTTCCCGTACGTACTATAATTTCTTAGACCACACTGCTTTTCCATTTAAAAAAAAAATTTAAACAAGAAAAACGGGTTTTAATTTTCAATAAAGCAGTGAAATATAAAACAATTAAATTTACACAAACACTCCGAATATTTCGGCCCCACGTCCGGGAGCCTTTCTCAACGGACAAAAATAAAATATAAAATGAAACAAAAAAAAATTTTCTTTTTAAAAAAACTTAACTTACATCAAAATAAAACATACTAAACACATAAGGAGAAAGAAAAAAACAAAAGAAAAATATAAATAAATAAGAAACAAAACTCACATATTAAATAAACACTTCCATGCACTGAATGTCAATAATGATTCAACTCGCCTCCTCACAGTATCTAAATTGAAATCTATCAAAAATGAAGAATATATTAATACTAAGACCAAAACAATAAAAGGTCAACTAACCCCCCGGCCCATAACCCCTAATTAAATTTCACAAGTTCATCAACCAATTTATAAATTATAAATTGAACGGATTCGTTTGGTTGCAAGCTTAGCTGCAGTTCGTTTACTTTTCCCATCATTTAACCCATTCTGACCTTTGTTCGCAAGGTCATCTTTCGTTTCAGAACTATTATTAAAATCAGTACTGGTTGAATATCATGCCTGCATTTTAATTAAACTATTATAAATTGAATTGATCCTAAATTCCCCTTCATCTTTATTGATGCTAGTACCCCCATATATTATCTTTTTTATTTCTATAATTTCCCTGAAGCTTTGTAAAAGTCCTACAGACGTATCTACTATTTCTGTTTGATCAAATAAAATACTGTGATGAGGAAAATTATAAAGATGTTCTGCAACAGCTGACTCAAACGCTTCTGGAGTTTTGTTTTGTTTTAGAGCGCAATCTATTGCATTCTTGTGTTGTTGTAGCCTATTTTCTAAAGTTTGTTGCGTTCTTCCCACATAAAATTTACCACAAGAACATGGAATTTTGTAAACTCCCTTTTGCAAATTTCACTGCTTTATAGAAAATTAAAACCCGTTTTTCTCGTACGTACTATACTCATATCCTGCGTGCCAGACAAATCTAGTACAATGATACCATGTGTTTTAGCAAACCTATCTTCGGTTATACAATTTTCAAATAGTTGCGAATCATGATCTAGGGTATGCATGGTCAACTAATACAATGTTCTATAGGATTTATCAAAAGATAGATTTTAGAGTGGGATGCCGTTTACTTTGCACACAAGAGATGAAAGTCCAAACATTTCGAATTTATGTGGGCATCCAATCAATGATCCTATTGCACTAGTGCTTTTTACAAATGCCAAAGCGAGCTTTGATGGAATTTCGCCATGGATAAAGGATGAGTCGGTGAAGGTGCATGATCCCTTGGAAATATGACGGTGATTGGCGATTGTAGGAGGAACAAGTGGTTTAATATTATTTCCACTGACACTCAGTTTTTCCACTGCCAAAGCAACAGAACTCATAACTTTTGCACATGGGGATTAGCAAATTCACTACCACGATCCGATTGAATTTTTCTATAGCAATCCTGTTCAAGAATACTCTCAATGGCCTGAGCAACTTCAACACCTCTCTTTGACCGTAATGGGGTGGCGTAGGCATAGTGACTAAGGACGCTGATTGCCACTAGAATATATTTGTAGGGTGCATTGTGACGCCGTTGAATTGCATCTAAAGTTAAAAGATCCGTTTGCATTATATGCAGAGGGAAAAAGGATTTAGTTTGTCGATATTGTTTGCCACGAAGCCTGGGATTCTGTTGCAGTGTTTAACTTGGTTCATTCTGTAGATACTCTTTTGATTTTAATAATGTGCTGCCAGAAACAACTTTTAGAAAGGATTTTCGGGGAACTTAAAACTATCGCTTTACCAATATTTTCATAGAAATGTTTCAGAACTTCATAAATTTTCAACGCAAACACGTAATGTAATATCCTCTCCCATTTTGAACACTGGAGGGTGAATCAATCCGTCTTTGCTTTTGACTGGCAGTCACAGGTGTTATAAAATCATTGCTGCTGCTGCTGCTAATATCTTCAAATATTGAATCTTCTTCTTTTTTAAATGGTGCTGGTTTTGGCTTTGTTGGAGGACTATATTCTCTTAGTTTTTTTTAGAATTTGCTTATTCCCAATAAGACTTTTGGGAAAGTTTGATACACTTAGAAAGGTGTATAGATTATTGTCAAAGGATAAAAGTCCTTTACGATTCGTCACTATATCACAAATTAAATCAACTAGATTATAACTTTTTCCCTGAATTATAATTCGTTTGCCTGTGCTGTCAACTTGAGCTCGCGTCAATTTCCAACATGGGATAAGATGATACTCTTTTACTCTGTTCTCGATAGGTCACAGGCAATAGGTTTCCAATTTTTAATACAATTGAATTCAATTCCTTCTCCTTTGATTGCTTTTCTGCAGAATCTGGAGGAAATCATTCCTGTTTAGAGGGATCGGTAACGGTGACGATAACAGTGGTGGGTCTGTCACGATAAGGTTTTTGTTCGTTCTCACGTCGCAATGCATCTTGAAGTAAAAGCAGTTTTTTGTCATCGCCAATAATCTCATCATTAATGAATTTGCTTATATTGTCTTCAAAATGTTCGACGGGCGAGAGGACAAGTTCAAATGGCGTCAATTTATAGGGTTTAGCCATTCTCTAGAGAAAACTGTTTACAATTCCTACAATTAATGGCAGTAAAAGTGTAAAAAAGCTACCGCCCGCTTGAAGGAGACATTTTCTTTTAAAAAATTTTCCCTTGATTTTGCAAGCCAAGGTGCGTATGGTGGAACGAAGTTGCTTTGTGTGTTGTCTAACACCTTCCGGCAAGTGTATATTGCCCTCAGTTAAATTTAAACAAAGTTCAGATATTAGATTAATGAAATCATTGTCAACACCATGTTTGAGCATAGCCTTCCTGAGTGGAGGTTTGGAATTGCCTAAAACGGAAAATAAATGCCGTTGTTCGTGTAGTTTCTTCAGTGTCATAATGGCAACTAATAGCCTTTTCTACTGTTCACCGGAAGATATACAGTAATTTCATTGTCGAGAATGTCGGTGACTACATGTATATACTCGGTCGTGCTCTGATTTAGATCTAACAAATTTTAGCCGTAGGGCATATTTGTCGCCTGAGTGTACGCTGACAGCAGACATTTAGGGGCACCGGGATTTGTTTGCTTATTGAGAGTTATTAGCGAGCTAGAATCACGAACAACTCGATAGATAATATAGATGGTGCAATTCAAAGCAAGGGTTCGCATACATTTGCTCTGATGAAAAAGATTGTGTAGAACTAGGGTTATGGAAATCTGTTCATGATGAGAGCGAACAGTGAACAGCTGTAGCATTTCCCCTAAGAACTGTTCAATGGATTCAGCCAAATCATCAATAATCAGCCATGTGTTTGGTTCAATGCTATTGAAAACATCAAGTCCTTGTATGAATTGTATTGGTCTGGTTGTGGCAATAGCTTTTATTTGATCGTAGGACTCCTGCCAAATACTATAGCAATAATAAATTTTCTTTGGTTTTTCCAAAAACATTCTATTACAATTTTGAATTAATTTAGCTAAAAGTGTTGTTTTCCCCGACATTGATGGACCACACAGAAATGATCTGAATGGCGTTTTAAATTCATACAAGCTGCTGCTGCTGCTGTTGACAACAGTCGGACTACAACTAACTGTAAATCATACGTGTCCAATGAATATGTAGTAGTAGTAGTAGTAGTATTAATTTTCATATAGATCTATCTAGTACGTTGTTAACAAGAAAAACAAAAACAATATTTCATGGTAATTTATTTGACTTGAAAACTCTATTTATTCAACATGAACAACAACAATAACACTTTATGTACAACATTTATTATAAAAACACTTCTGTTCAAACATGAACAACAACAACAACAACAATAACACTTTATGTACAACACTTATTGTCTTAAAAAACACTTTTTGTTCAGCATCACTATTTGTACATTAGCACACACTTTTTGTACAAACACACAATTTTTGTACATTAGCACACACACAAACTATTTCTACAGTAAATCCCTTGAAAAAAAAAAAACAACAAAAAACACCTAGAACATGAACTTTAAAAAAAATAGCACAGTTGAACATTGTGAATTTAAAAGTTGGGTCCCCCCACCCCCCGGGAGCCGCGGGCGGGCGGGACCCCCCACCCCCCGGGAGCCGCGGGGCAGAAGGCCGGCCTCCCCCCTGGGAGCCACGGGGCCAAAGGCTGGCCGCAGGCGGGACCCTCCACCCCCGGGGCCGCGGGGGAAAAAACTATGTACAATAGTTGGCGTCACTGCTGCTGCTGCTACAGGTTAGGTTGGGTTAAGGTGAGATTGGGTTAGGTTAGTTAATTTATGAAAGGATAGTGGTTAGGTTAGGGTTAGTGTTTAAGCTTATTTATCCAGGCTAAGTGGTGGGCGATAGTTTATGCGTTCAACTCGGCCTGGAATAAGATAGTGATCATGTGGCAGTACACTTACACCATTCTCGAGCACAAAGACTTTGTCAGATATACATGACATTGCATTCTTTTCCACTCTTACAGTATAATTTTTATACTGTAGAGAGCGAATTGCAAGCACTTGTGCTCTCGGCACTAGGCTACTTTCTACACAGTCTCTGTACACGCTCATATTGAAATTGCTCTTTACAAAATATGTAGGCACCCCTTTACACGCCTGCTTTACATCCCTTTTATGTGTTTCTACGCAATAAACTTTAGGACCCAGGAACACCCCACTGGATATCAAATCACTCCCCGTCTCTGATTTTAACATTAGTAGTTGGTTGGGGGCTTGACGTTTCACCAGCTCGGGGTAGAGGGACGGATTCCAGTTGGTGAAATCCATCCGCAAGCTGATGTGTTCCCCATTTTCTAAATCTACCAATAAATCCTTGGGCTTTACCTTTAGCAGCAGAGAATCTGTATCCCCCTAGTAAACTTGAACCTCCCCCTCCCGTGTTCATTGCACCTTGCACACATTGTAAAAAAACGACAACATGAGCTTTTTGGAAATTTCAAGTACTGAACTATCTCCTGCTATATTCTTGTTCAGTACGACATTTCTCTTTTTTCTGTGTAGAAGAACCATGCCAGCCTCTATGCTCGTGAACGTTGTAAAATTGAGGTCTGCAATAATCCGTGCACACTCTTCAGGATCTGCGAAAACGTCACAGTAAGCTATGTTGCGTAATCTTTCACATAGTTCGTCAAACACTGAATTTAGAATGAGTTTGTATACTTACTTCTATGCTTTACTGTTTGCCCGAGAGCGTTTATCAACAAAAGTGCCGATAAACGTCTTTAAGTAGGGTTTCTGACTGAATGGCAGGACCCTATATATTTTGGTCATCTTGAAACTATTTTTCACCATCCAGTGCAAAAGCACATGGTGAACAACGATATTCTCCTTAGGGTCCAAATCATCAATCAGTTTTTGCTTAGAGGGGTCCAGTGCATCCCCATATCCTCGACCAATGATCAATTGTAGGGGCTCAGTGAGTCCCTGCTTACTGGTCGACTGATACAGGGAACAACAAAATCTCGGACTGAATCATGAAGCACCAGTGGAATATGCCCGTCAATTTCAAAGAACTATCCGTGTGGCCCATTGTCCTCGACGGTGGTGATGTCGGGGGACTTACAAGGATTCTCAAGTTATTGATAGTTCCCATACGGCAATGAGTAGTGAGAAATTACAGAAGGGTACAATGAGTTCATGACCAAGAGCACTGCATTTGACTTTGCACCGGTGTTGCTGTTTTGTCCATTTGGATCGGTTTTCAAGACGCGATCCCCATGAAAAAATACCCACCCCACATTGATCTTTCTACAAAAAGGTCTTTAAGTATGGTTTCTGACTGAATGGCAGGACCCTATATATTTTGGTGATCTTGAAACCATTGTTCACCATCCAGTGCAAAGGCACATGGTGAACAACGATATTCACCTTAGGGTCCAAATCATCAATCAGTTTTTGCTTAGAGGGGGTCCAGTGCATCCCCATATCCTCGACCAATGATCGATTGTAGGGGCTCAGTGAGTCCCTGCTTACTGGTCGACTGATACAGGGAACAACAAAATCTCGGACTGAATCATGAAGCGCCAGTGGAATATGCCCGTCAATTTCAAAGAACCATCCTTGTGGCCCATTGTCCTCGACGGTGGTAATGTCGGGGGACTCACAAGGATTCTCAAGCCATTGATAGTTCCCACACGGCAAAGAGTAGTGAGACATTGCCGAGGGGTACAATGAGTTCATGTCCAAGAACACTGCATTTGACTTTGCACCGGTGTTGCTGTTTTGTCCATTTGGATCGGTTTTCAAGACGCGATCCCCATGAAAAAATACCCACCCCTCATTGATATTTCTACAAAAAGGTCTTTAAGTATGGTTTCTGACTGAATGGCAGGACCCTATATATTTTGGTGATCTTGAAACCACTGTTCACCATCCAGTGCAAAAGCACATGGTTCATCCAGTGCAATCCAGTGCAAAAATACAATGAAATAACATCCACGTTGGTGATTAAGCCTATTTCCTCCCTACTAATTTTTAAAATCAAGTCCATCACCAAATGTGGTGTGGGAAAATAATAGCCTATATATAGTCCGAACTCTGAATAGATTTGGTCTGGGTTCTTGCAGACTATGTCTAACAGAGTTAAAACGTCACTGGCCAAGTACAGTCTACAATAATCCCACCCATTTTTACAATTCTCCTTCGACCACACCTTCTTGGCAAACTCATATTCCTCGGCTTTGCATTCATTGTTGGTGAGTGAATTGTAAAAAGCTTCAATTGTAAGCAGTTTCACATCACTTAAGCAAATGCCAGAACAGTAATATTCGCAAGCGCATTCATCTTTACATGTCAATAAGTCACATATTTCATTGTCTGGAAAGTGCTGTTTAAGCAAAGGAAAACTATCAAAATTGTCGCTTTTCTGCATTTGAATCAATTGACTTAATGTCTTGGGGAAAAAACTAAAGGAATCTAAAAACCTGGTTTTATTCCAGCAAATATGCCCATTATCTACTACCGGCCATTTCAACTCGAGAAGCACCAACTTCTCGGCCGATTTGGGAATGATGTTATAGGTAAATGAATTATTTACCCACTGACTATCTACTCCCCCCCCCCCTCCCTGTGCATACGTGCCAGTACCGGTAAAATTAATTTTAAATCATAATTTGAATTATGAATAAAAACTGGGATAAAAAACGGCTGCTAACGTTTATGTTACACGATTGATGCGCTACCCCTCTAAAATTCCTACCCCCAGAGGCTATTTCCTGCCACCAGTGATTATGGTCTCTGACCTTCCCCCTCCCCTCTCTTTACCTTTTAGTCCCCTTATCCCCCTCTTCAAACCCCCCCTTACAAACCCAACTTATTTTTTGATTTTTAATCATGAGACGATCCTCTGCAGACAACACCATAGGGTAATGAGTATTTCTCAAACGAGAAATAGCGCCATTAGCTGTGCCAATTAATTTAGTCAGGGCCTTGATCATACACTCTCCCTCATCCAGTGTTTCAACTATTTCTAACAACTGCATTGTGTTAGAACTGCCTCTTTGTGCGTGGGCATAGGAGACTGCAATAGCTTGATGTTTTTTGATTCAGTTTGGAAATCGAGGATCGTTCACTTCCACCAGCTTTGCTTCACAGTCCAACGATATTTTGTTGCTCTGGAAGAGGGTGTTTTGGAAATTTTTAAAGCGTAAAATGGCCCTATCCCCTGAAACCGTTTCCACTGACTGGTAGCCATGCCATCTACAGTGCTTCATATGATTTTTCAACTTTAATTCTGTCCAAAATCGAGACAGGCATGTCGGACAGTAGAAACGTGCACTCTGTTTCTTTCCCTCCCCCAGAAATCGACTGATGTCTGCAATTGGATTGAAATTGCCAAAATTGAATGGGCTAGATCACTAGATGCTTGTGTGTACAACAACCAAGCCCAGTGTTTGACCAATTTAATTGACGGACCCCTTAGTGGGAACACCAACTCTTTCTTATTTGAAGGAGCCCCATCTTCAAATTCAGTTTCATACTAAACCAGAGTAACGCCGATATTTAAACGAGAATTGGCCCTTTCAAAAATATCAATAGACCTGAGCGTTACTGGGTATTTTCCCTCTAAACAAGTGAAATCTACAATGGGGATATTGGACCCCTCCTTCCCATGTACAGCCCAGTGATCTAAATTCGTCTTGGTAGCGTGTAGCGTCATATCCTAGAGGCTGAAATGCTGATATGAGGAAAGCGTACTTGAAACATTTTTGAGCTGTTTAAAAAGAGATCCGCTGGACACCTCGACAACCTACTAAATCAGGATTATATTTTAAAACTGTATCCCTATCATACCCCCACCTCCCCCCCCCCCTCTTAAAATAAAATCTTTCTTAAATTTACAGATATTAACACTTAAATTTTCAACATAAAGAACTACAGACCCGCTTCCGTTGACATTGTAATTCTCGAGATGCGTAAAAATATGGCCTATCCACTCGAAAAAAAAACACCCTCAAAATTCTCTAAATTTGGATAGATCACTCGCATCTCGGTGTGTACATAATGATGGTAAACCTAACTTTTTCCCTCAAATTAAATAAAATACCTTTAAAACAATAGAAACCTTAATTGAATCCCTACCCCCTCCCCCCACAACTGAATTTGGTTCTCGAGTAGTGCACGAATTCTATCTACATATTCATAAACAATTTCTACAGGGTCAAACACAAAATTACCACACAAAAGCGAATTAAAAGGGTCACCAAAAGTTGCAGTGTAGACAACTATTGTATTTAAAATTGAGTTTGACAGTTGAAATTCGGGAAATAATGTAAATTGGATATTACCCCCCACCTCCTCCCATCTTGTATCTTATCACCATCCCCTCCCCCACATTGTTCAATAATAGGGCTATGGGAAGCCACTTCATTCGATTAAAGTGTAAGTATGTTATCAGTGGGGGGGAGGGTTCCCTGTTAATTCATTGGAAAAATCCTCTAATATTTGTATTGTGTTTGGAATCAAGTCTCCCAAATCCGGCCCAGCTGTGCTATTACCAACATTTAAAAAAAATCACTTAATAAGTCATCAATGTTATCTAGAATAAATTCAAGTGAATTAACACTGACCTGCTGAGATATTTTATTTTTATTTTGTAAAGCCCCATAGGCACGTCCTTTCCTTCTCCAACTGACGAGCAGGGGGGAGATGGCGAGTATGGAACAAGAACAACCTATAAATGAAAAATAGCTTAGTTTCAAAGTGTCTAAATCACCCTTACTGTTTTTAAAAAGTTGGATTATTATTATTAAAAAAAAACGTGCTGCTTAGCAGCAGCATTTACTTCTCTACTCTATATATATATATATATATATATATATATATATATATATATATATATATATATATATATATATATATATATATATATATATATATATATATATATATATATATATATATATATATATATATATATATATATATATATATATATATATATATATATATATATATATATATTTTCTGAAAGTCCCAACTTAATACAATCTAAAGGATGACATAGAAGGTTTTGATTTGTTTCAAACAACCCTACCCCCCCCCCCCAATTTCCAATTTCAACTGTTTAATGCCCCCCTCCGACCTGCCCCCGGCCCGCCGCAGCGGGCCCCGCAGCGCTTCCCGTCCACCGCAGCGGCCACCCTCTCCCCTGTATACGAAAATTGACCTGATTTAAAAAGTGGAGCAATTTTTTTTCTTTTAATATAATTGACAGGCTTTGACTGACTGACCGACTGATGAAATGAGTCGATTGTTGGAAGACCAAATCTATAAAACTATAATATTCAATGGCGAAAAATAGCATTCTGCTTTGACTTAAAAGACTCTAGTCAATCTATCAGTAATTGACAACACTAGAAATTAACGAAAAATATTATTATGAGATAGCGAAGAGATAGCGAAGTTTATGTCTACAGTGGGCCAGAGAAAATAGGAAAGATTAGAAAAAAAAGAGTGATTTTCTTTGAAAAGCAAAAAAAAATTACATTACATTTAAATATCTCTGAGGGAGGGGGAGCAGAGAAATTTAAAACAATGGTTGGGGCGGGGGGTTAATATTTTAATAACTCTGAGACACACACACACACACTTTTACAGCGCGATGAAAATGGGTTTATTGTTGTTTAGATATTTCTATAAGTTAGGTAAAAAAAAATGCTCACATTTTTATATCCAGGCTGCAGTTGAGTACCTGAAGGCCCAGGCAACGAATGCTAGAGGGAAACCTCCTGACCTTTTGTAGGTAGGGAAACAATGTTACGGGCTTGAGGAGTTGGAGTACTGGGACTTGCCATCACGAATGCAGCCATATAATCTCTTTTTAACTTTCTAACAGCGAAATCAGGCTGAACTACATTTTGATTGTTAGGGGTTTACGTTTAGGATGTAACTTGCGCAGGCAGCGTTGGTCTGGATTAGCCGAAATGGGGGTTGGATGGGCCAGTGTATTTGATAATTGACGGTCTTAAAGGAGTAGCCTCATCCTCCCTTGCCCTCTTAGGTGGAGGGGGCAATACATTCTTCATAATTGTCCTAAAAAGAAGAGAAAAAAATTAGTATTGAAATAACGACTCCTTGTTAGAGAAGAAAAATTAATACCCCCAACCCCTCTAACCATAATTTTGTGTTAGAAGGCATTTATCTCAAAGAAGCCCCACTTCCCCCTTTTCAGCAAAGCAAAAGGTAAAATTTGCAACAGTTAGTAAGCCAATCCTTTTTTACCACTTAGAGAAAAGATTAAATACACAACTTGCGAGAAACAAAAACCCGATAAGCATAGAAATTCTATTTTACCATTTAGAAAATAAATTAAAAAAACTATTATTATTCCTTAGGGCCAGCAGCTGCATCAAATCCGAGCCAATGATTTAAAATCTAGATCTCAAAATAGCCAACCTGATAAATATGCGGATAAATAAAAGCTAACCAAACACTAAACTTGTCAGGGTTATATATATATATATATATATATAGTAATGACTACGTTAGTTTTCTTGTCAAAGGGTGTACATGTCTGTACAATGAATCCATCCCCTTGCGGTTAACGGGGGGGGGGTGGACAGTTTGTTTTCACCTTGCAGCGAAGCTGCTAGAAGCGAGGCACAGCCCCTTCCCCCCACTCCCCATATAAACACTGAGTACTTAGAACTGAAAAGGAATATTACATGAAACTGATATCAATCCCCCTCTTAACAATTCCACCCCCCCCCCCTCTTTTTACAGAAGAAAACCCCTCTCCATTTTCAGTAAAGCAAAAGTCAAATTTCCGATGAAGAAGCTATGATGTTAGTTTGATCAAAAGTATCCTTTTTTTCTGTGAAACCTTTTGGTTAAGCCGCTAACGCAAGGATTATGAGGCCGGATGTACTTTAAAAGAGTGACAGTAATTATCACTTGTTTAAATCATTGCGAAAATGTTTAAGTCAAGTTAGCGGCGGCTTAAATGGAAACGGTATATTAATAGTTAAAGGTTGACAGAAGTTGGCTGTCAAAAGAAGAGTTCAAAAACATAATTAATTCCAATGAAAGAATTAAAGTCGTAAACAGTGGGGGGTTTACATGGTAAAAAATAACATATTTTAAGCTTTCTAGCGAGTATAAACAATATATAGTGTAGTTTGTATTGTGGGGAGGGGGGGGGGGTTACCTGAATGTGAATATATTGTGGGGGCTATGTAAAATGATTTTATTTGAAAATAAAGAATGAAAATGTACTGAAAAGAACTCACATTGTTAATCGATGTATCCAGAGTATCCAAATCAATAATATTCATTGTTATATCCATTGTTTCTTGGAACTATATGATAATTTAATCACAACGCATGTCCGTTATATACGAAATCTCAAGGACGAATTGCGATATAATGGGTGAAACCATATGTAAGCGACTCTATGTTTGGTTTAGAATGATATGTACTCGACTCTCTGATCGGTTTAGAAGGAGGTATGTACTTCCTGTTTCACATTCCTGCATCAAAACATTCTCCCCACCAATTATGTAAATCAAGTTCTTGGAAATTCACTTTTCACAGATCAATACATTCCCCTGGTGATTATGTAAATCACACAACGTTTCATTACACCTGGCCAAACAACAACAACAACAACAAACAAATCGACCTTGACATCATTCATTAGACATTAATAAACCATGAATAAATGGAGTCCCGTTCGGAGTTAGACTCAATTGTAGATGACAGCATGGTGTTCGTTCAGTATTCTAATCCCATATATGGTTCCCCGTCATGAGTTATAGATCAATATATTCACCCCCCCCCCACCGTTAATGCGCATGTGCAAACTTCACCCCGGAGTCAATACACATGGAAACAACAAATAAATCGACCTTGACTCGAATCATTCATTAGACTCGATCGATAATCCTTGAATAGATTATGGCCCGTCAGCGTTAGACTAAATTGTAGATGGCAGCAGGGGTGAGGGGGAGGGGATCAATTGGGTCATTCCTACTACTTATTATCCCCGATCCCCCCCCCTACCTACTAGAAAAAATCTCCCCTGAAAATGTCTGTATACTTCCCAATAACCAATACTATATTTCAACATTGGGTAAAGTTCCTAACTTTCAGCCTCCCCCCCGGGGACTTCGGGAGATAAAGTCATCCTAAAAGATATTTGTATCATACGTATTTTCGACCATGTTGAACAAAATGGTCATCTCAAGATTTTGGTCGGGTGACTTTAGGAAAAAATGAGCGTAGGAGGGGACCTAGTTGCCCTCCATTTTTTTGGTCAATTAAAAAGGGGACTAGAACTTTTAATTTCCGTTCCAATTAGCCCTCCCACGATATTGTAGGACCATTGGGTCAATACGATCATCCCAGGGAAAAAAAACAAATAAACACGCATCCGTGGTCTTTCTTTTGGCAAAAAAATACAAAATTCCACATTTTTGTAGATGCTTGAAACCTCTACAGTTGGGTTCTCTGATACGCTAAATATGATGGTGGGATTTTCAATAAGGTGCTATAACTTTTAGCGGTTTTCCCCCCTTTTTTTCTAAAATCAGTCAAATTTTCTCAGGCGCGTAACTTTTGATGGGTAAGACTAAACTTGATGAAACTTATATATTTGAAATCAGCATTAAGATATGATTCTTTTGATGTTTCTATTGGTATCAAAGTTCTGTTTTTTTAACTTTCGGTTACCATTGAGCCGGGTCGCTCCTTACTTACAGTTCGTTAACTCGAACTGTTTGATCACTGATCAAAGTTTATGTTATTTGTGCCTTTCATTTATGTTATTTTAGTCTACTCTCTTCATGGCCGCATATTTGGCTTTAGAATACAGTTATCTATCTATCTATCTAATATGCAGAATAATTGTACCAACACATTCTGCATGTAAACCCGCTTGACTTTAAACCCCCCCCCTTCTAATGAGGAAATCTACAGCCCAAATTTATTTCTAAAGGCACAAAGAAACTAAGGAAAAACCGGTGTGTTCTCGAATTTTACACAACGTAAACTTGAGTGAGTGGCACATAATACACAAGTACCAAAATTTATTTCCCCTACAGAAATAAAAAAAAATAAAACTAAAAAAAATTCTCGAATTTTGAAAACCTTATTTTCAACAGGGCGTATTTTCCGGGGGGGGGGGTATTTACCGGCATGTATTTTTTTTGGGGGGGGCGTATTTTCCACGGGGGAGTATTTTCTGGGGAATATTTTCTTCGGTGGGGGGGGGAGGTTTTTTCAGGGGGGGGTTATTAGTCGAACACACGTGGCTTTTCTTGGGATTAATTTAAAAAATCGGTTCCGAATTTCAAAGACAACGGTCTCGATTTGAGCTTGAAGTTTCCTCATAGTTTTTGCAAATTAGTAAGTTTTGCAAATTAGCAAAACTCCAGTTGTTTCCTCCTCTTGAGCAATAAAATAAAATTAACTAAATAACAATAATATATATTAAATACTTAATAATAAAAGAAATTCATAATTTAATAATGACAGAATACAAAATTTAATCAAAAAGTTTTTGATCAAATATAAATAAAAAAACTAAGAAATTTAATAATGAGAAAACACAATAACAATAATATAAGAACTAAATAACAAGTTGAGCAATCATGAAACTATTAATAAACTGTATTTGGTTATTGGTATCCATGATGCTTAGTTTTCAAAATCTCGCGCAAAGGGCACTGTTTTTGTGCCACTATCGTTTGCCCACTGAGATGCTGAAATCGGTGCCAGAAAAAATTACATGTGTCGGGATCCTCTGGTTTTATTTGCCCCGTATATTTGGCCTGTTAGTTGCGAGCGGATTGGAGACAAACAAAATATGGGCCTATCTTGAGTGGCAAGTGCCAATAGAAAAAATTGGTCTCTGTACAAAAAAACCTTGGGGCCAGCGTTGCGAACTCTTTGAAATAGACTGTACTTGTTTTCCGACTAAAATTGTGCCACGGGAGCTTTCTCTATAGCTCTCTATAGTTTATTTCTTATTTGAGATCCTCTTGTCCCTTTCAACATGTCCTGTAATTTTAAGCTAAGCTAAGCAGGGTCGTATCTACGATTTTTGTTTTCGGATGGTGTCTTACAACAGAATTTTTACGGGGGACTGGGGGTACAAAAAAACTTTAAAAAACGTCTCAAAAATTTGTTTGTACTTTCCCATTATATGGGCACTTCTAAAAAGTCAAGCTTAATTAATGCTAATGAAATAAAATAAAATAGGATGTATATATATATGTATAATAGTTTATAAGCAAATTTAGGCCATATATTTGCACATTAGGGGGGTTGGGGGGTAAAGCATTGCATATATTAAATACGTAACCTAACCTAGGTACCTTTTTCTCCCCCTAAACCCTCAAAAACAACAGTTTAAATATTGTAAATTCAATGAGAAACCACGCTGTTCGATCATTTAGATAACAATTACCCGCTTTACAAGTCTCCATCACTGCATTCATTCGACTGTCAATAGCCGAAGTGCCCATATGATGGGAAAGTACCAATTTGTTTATATTCATTTTACGCTTTTAAGAGTCGGACAAAAAAACATTTTTTTTGGGGGGGGAGTTCAACCTCCTATACCCTGGGATACGGTCTTGAAGCTAAGGTTTCGTTTCCTAAGAAAGTGGTGACGTTATTAAGCCAATGACGCAGTAGGTTTTAGACTTTTACAGTGAGAGAAGGAAGGCATACCCAAACTCTTGTTCGTGGTAAGTTTTGTTCGTTTCAAGCTTGATTTACATATTCAATTTAAGTTTCACTCGTTTTAAGATATATTTATTAATTTACATTAATATCTATTGTATGTTTGTTTGCATTGATTGTTTATTTAATTTCTGTTCGTTTTAAGTTTCATTTGTACTTCAATAGGAAAATATTTTTTTTTCCTCTTAAGCTTGATTTTCATATTCCATCTCAGCATTACTCGCTCTAAGATCTATTTATTCATTTATATTATTACTTGTTGTATGATTTTGCTATGATTGTATATTTAGTTTCTGTTTGTTTTGGGTTTCATTTATTCTTTAAGAGTAATTTCTGGTCTTTTTGAATTTGAATTTTAAAAGTTATTTGTATCTGCTGAGCTTAAGTTTAAAATGGCCTTTACTTTTCATTAAAAAACTTATTTTTCGGAAAGTTTTTTTTAATTATTTTTTGTTCGTTTTGATTGCAAAAAATTTAAAGTTTTTAAAAATTACTTATTTCAAAATCAAACTAAAAAAAAAAAATCAAAGTATCAAAACTGATATCTAAGTGACAATATCAAAGTAAAAAAATGGGCTTGTGTCAACCTCGGAGTTTTTATTATCTGATGTTTGAATTACTTTTAACAAAATTGCTATCCCAAAATTTTTATCGGATGGGTTTGAGGAATAAGGGCGTGGGGAACTAGATTAAGCTTCGGTCTCTTTTGACTCTTTGAAAGTGAACTATAACTTTCTATTCTCAACCAAATGAGTACTATTTGAAGTTTATACGAGTATCCCTTCTATAAGAACCATATATATCCCCAGAGTATAACTTACAACGCCTGTCCCTGGGTCCTTGGGGGTTATCTTATCTGAATTTTGATCTATTTTTAACGAAATTACCATAAGTAAAGAAGTTTTTATTATATGATCTTTGAACTATTTTTAACAAAATGGCTACCTCAATTTTTTTGTCAGATGTACTTGGGGAAATAGGTCGTGGGGGGCCAGTTGCCCTCTGATCACTTTTGACTCTTAAAAAGGGCACTAGATCTCTCGATTTCCAATCGAATGAGCCCCCTTTAAAGTTTATGCGACAACCCCTTCTATCTGAATTGCCTCTGTGAAAAAAATAAATAGAAAGTGGGGGGAGGCTAGCTGCCCTCCAATCACTTTTGTCTTTTAAAAATTGAATTGCAACTTTCAATTTACAATCAGATGAGACCTCTAGGAAGTTTATATGAACATCCCTCCCATAACAACCATATATGCCCCCAGGGCTTAACTTACAACGCCTACCCCTTGGCCCTGGGAGGCTGTGTCGACCCCGGAGTTTTTGTTTTCAGAACTTTTAACTATTTTTAACAAAATGTATATCTCAAAATTTTTATCTGATGCATTTAGGGCGTGGAGGAGGGGGCTAGTTGCCCTCTGATCTGTTTTGACTCTAAAAAATGAACAAGATCTTTCAATTTCAAATCAAACGAGCCCTCTCCGAAGTTTAAACGAGCATCCCTTCCATAGAAACTACATATGCAATACTAATAACGGTTCCATAGGAACCCTAGATCAATACTAATGACGCCTGCCTCAGAGGGCCATGTTGGGTTACGTCGACACAGGAATTTTTCTTATCTGACCTTTGAACTATTTGTAATGAAATGGCTATTATAAAAATTTTATTGGATGTGCTTGGGGAAAAAATAGTTTGTGTGTGTGGAGGGGGGCCTAGTTACCATCGTATATCTTTTGACTCTTAAAACTTGAACTAGAACTTTTAATTTCCAATCAAATGAACCCCCTCTAAAGTTTATACGAGCATCCCTTTCATAAGAACCATATGCACCCCCAGGACAACATTTGAAACGCCTATCCTCCGGGCTCTGGGGGATGTTTTTGTTATCTAATTTTTGAACAATTTTCAAAACACTGACTTAAAAATTTGTAGCGGACGGGTTTCGGGAAAAAAGAGCACGGGGGGCTAGTTTAACTCTCTTGACTCTAAAAAGTGAACTAGATTTTTTAAATTTCCAATCAAATGAGCCCTCTATGAAGTTTATACGAGCATCCCTTTCATAAGAACCATACATGCCGTTAGGGCATAACTTAGAACGCCTTCACCTGTGCCCTGGGGGGTTCTATTGACATTAGATTTTTTCTTATCCAAACTTTGAACTAGTTTTAACAAAATTTCTATCTCAAAATTTTCATCAGATGGGTTTTGAAAAAGAAGGCGTGGGGTGGGGGGGCTAGCTGCCCTCTGATCCCTTTTGACTATTAAAAAGTGAGCTAGAACTGTCAATAACCAATCAAATGAGCCCTCTCTGAAGTTTTTACGAGCATTCTTTTCATACGAACAATGTATGCCCCTGGGCATAACTTACAATGCCTGCCCCCTGGGGTGTTGTGACGACACTTGAGTTTTTGTTATTTGACTTTTGAGCAATTTTTAACTTAATGGCTATCTCAAAATTTTTATTGGATGCATTTGGGAGAAAATGGGCATGGGGGATAGTAGCCCTCCAATCTCTTTTGACTCATAAAAACTGAACTAGAACTTTCAATTTCCAATCAAATGAGCGATCTCTAACTTTTTTATGAGCATCACTTTAATAGAACCATAGATTCTCCCAGGGTATAACTTAAAACACCTTCCCTAGGGCCTTGAGGGGCTGTGTTGACCCCTGAGTTTTCGTTATATGGTCTTTGAACTATTTTAAAATAAAAAGCTATCTCAAAGTTCTAATCGGATGGGTTTGAGCAAAAAGGGCGTGGCGGGGGGGGGGGCTAGGTGCCCTCCAATCTCTTTTGACTCTTAAAAAGTGAACTAGAACTGTCAATTTCTAATCAAGTCAGCCCTCTTTGAAGTTAATACGAGCATCGCTTCTATAAGACCAATATATGCCCCCAGGTCATAACTTACAACGCCTGCCCCCGGGCCTTGGGGGATTGTGTCAACACCGGAATTTTTGTTATACGATCTTTGAACTATTTTTCACAAAATAGCTATCTTCAAATTTTTATTAGATGCATTTGGGAAAAAGGGGTTTGGGGGGAGGAATGCTGGTTACCCTCCAATATCTTTTGATGCTTAAAAAGTGAACAAGAACTTTGAATTCCAATCAAGTCAGCTCTCTCTGAAGTTTATACGAGCATTCCTTCCATAAGAACCATATATGCCCCCAGGGCATAACTTATAACCCTTACCCCTGAAGACTGTTGGGGGAGTGTCCTGCTCAAACATAAAATTTACAGAACTTTCAACTACGTTGAACAAAATGGTTATTTCAAGATTTTGAATGGATGTATTTGGGGAAATGGTGAACATGAAAGGGGTGTCAGTTGCCTTAGAATCACTTTGACTATTAAAAAGGGAACTAGCCATTTCAATTTCAAATCGAATGAGCCCTTTCTGAAGTTTCCAGAACTAACACTTTCTGAATTTCCAGAACTTAAAACAACGTTGAATAAAATAGTTATCTCCGAATTGTGATTGGATATGATTAGGGAAAAAGTGAACGTGAGAGAGCGATTTGTTGCCCTATAATTACTCTCAACTGATAACAACTGAACTGGACTTCTGAATTTCTTGTTGAATGAGTTCTTTCTGAAGTATATACGACAACGCATTCTATAAAAACCTTATATGCCCCCAGGGCATAACTTAAAACCCTTGCCCTGAGGTTTTTGGGGGAGTGTCCTCCTCAAAAACATATTTTCTATCTGGAAATCATCTACGCTAAACAAAATGGCTATCTCAAAATTTTTATTGGATGTGTTTTGGGAAATGATGGGCGTGAGGGGGGGGGCTAGATGCCCTCCAATCACTTTCGACTATTAAAAAGGGCACTAGAACTCTCGATTTCCAATCGACTAAGGCCCTTTGAAGTTTTTACGGTGACCCCTTCCATATGAAGTGCTTCTGGGGAAAAAAAAATTAATCAAAGGCAACGCTATACCATTGCTTATAGTAAAGGCCATACGGCTCCAATGTTTTATTATTATTATTATTTATTATTTTTTAAGCACCCCCCCCCACGCCCATCATTTTATAGAAGGTTTTTATAGAAGGCGTTGTCGTAATAACTTTCAAAAATGTTCATTAGATTGGAAATTAAAAGAGCTAGTGCCCTTTTTAATGATCGAAAGTGATTGGAGAGCAACTAGCCCTCCCACTCCCATCAGTCCCGCAAACACATCCAATCAAAACTTTGGGATAGTCATTTTGTTCAGCGTAGTTGATTTCCAGATAGAAAATTTGTCTTTGAGGAGGACACTCCCCCCAAAACTCTCAGGGCAAGGGCTTTAAGTTTTGCCCTGGGGGCATATAAGGTTTTTAAAGAAGGTGTTGTTGTTGAAACTGCAAAAAAGGCCCCTTCGATTGGAAATTCAAAGGGCTGGAGCCCTTTTTAATAGTTGAAAGTGGTTGGAAGGCAACTAGCCCTCCCCCACGCCCATCATTCCCCTAAACACATCCAATCAAAATTGTGAGATATCCATTTTGTTCAGTGTAGTTGATTTCCACATAGAAAATATGTTTCTGAGGAGGACATTCCCCCATAACCCTCAAGGCAAGGGTTTTGAGTTACACCCTGGGGGCATATAAGGGTTTTATAGAAGGCGCTATCGTAGAAACTTCAAAAAAGGCTTATTCAAATGGAAATTCAAAGGGCTAGTGCCCTTTTTAATAGTCGAAAGTTATTTGAGGCCAACTAGCCCCCCTCTTACGCCCACCTTTTCCCCAAACACATCCAATCAAAATTTTAAGGCAGCCATTTTATTAAACGTAGTTTTAAATTCTGGAAATTAGGTCTTTGAGGATGACAACTCCCTCACAGCCCTCAGGGCAAGGGTTGTAATTTATACCCCTGGGGTCATATAAGGTTTTGTATAGACAACGCTGTCGTAGAAACTTCAGAAAGGGTCCGTTCGATTGGGAATTTAAATGACTAGTTCCATTTTCAATAGTCGAAAGTGATTCTAAGGCAGCTGACATCCCTTCCACGCCCACCATTTCCCAAAACATATCCAATCAAAATTTTGATACAGCCATTTTGTTCAACGTTGTTGAAAGTTCTAGAAATTATATGTTTGAGCAGGAGACTCCCCCCAAAGTCTTCAGGAGCAAGGGTTATACGTTTTGCCTCGGGTTATATATGGTTTTTATAGAAGGAATGCTCGTATAAACTTCAGAGAGGGCTCATTCGATTGGAAATTGAAAGTTCTAGTTCAATTTTTAAGCGTCAAAAGATATTGGAGGGTAACCAGATCCCCCCCCCCCCAAATCCTTTTTTCCCAAATGCATCGAAGTAAAATTTTAAGATAGCTATTTTGTTAAAAATAGTTCTAGGATCATATAACCAAATTCCGGTGTCGACACAACCCACCACGGCCCGGGGGTAGGCGTTGTAAGTTATGCCCTGGGAAATATATGGGTCTTATGGAAAAGATGCTCGTATTAACTTCAAAGAAGGATCATTTGATTGGAAACTGAAAGTTTTAGTTCACTTTTTGAGAGTCAAAAGAGATAGGAGGGAGCCTAGCCCCCCCTCCTACCACTTCCTTTTTTCCTGAAACCCATCCGATAAGAACTTTAAGATAGCTTTTTTGAAAATACTTCAACGATCATATAACTAAAACTCAGGGGTTAACACAGCACCCCAGGGCCCGAGGGCAGGTGTTGTAACTTATGCCCTGGGGGAATATATGGTTCTTATTGAAGGGCAACTATCCCCCTCACGCCCCATTTTAGCCAGATGCATCCAATAAAAATTTTGAGATAGCCATTAAGTTATAAATTTCTCAAAAGTCAGATAACAAAAACTCAGGTGTCGTCACAATCTCCCAGGGCCAGGGGGCAGGCGTTGTAAGTTATGCCCTGGGGCATATATTGTTCGTATGAAATGGATGCTCGTATGAACTTCATAGAAAGCTCATTTGATTGGATATTGAAAGTTCGAGCTTACTTTTAATAGTCAAAAGAGATCCAAGGGCAGCTAGCCCCCCCCCCACGCCTTCTTTTTCAGAATCCATCTGATGAAAATTTTGAGATAGACATTTTGTTAAAAATAGTTCAAAGGTCAGATAAGAAAAATTGCGGTGTGTTTGTTTGAGCAGGACACTCTCCCCAGAGTCTTCAGGGTCAAGGGTTATAAGTTATGCCCTGGGGGCATATATGGTTCTTATGGAAGGAATGCTCGTATAATCTTCAGAGAGAGTTCATTTGATTAGAAATTGAAAGTTCTAGTTCACTTGTAAGCGTCAAAAGATATTGGAGGTTAACCAGCTTCTCCCCCCCTCCCAAAAAAAAAACTTTTTTCCCAAATGCACCCAATAAAAATTTTAAGATAGTTATTTTGTTAAAAATAGTTTAAAGATCATGTAACAAAAATTCAGGTGTCGACATAACCCCCAAGGGCCCAGGGTCAGGCGTTGTAAGTTATGCCCTGGGGGTTTATATAGGTCTTATGGAAGGGATGCTCATATTAACTTCAAAGAGGGCTCATTTGATAAGAAATTGAAAGTTCTAGTTCACTTTTTAAGAGTCAAAATAGATTGGAGGGCACCTAGCCCCCCCCCCCCCCTTCACACCCTTTTTTCCTCAAACCCATCCGATAAGAATTTCGAGATAACTTTTATTTAAAATAGTTCAAAGGCCATATGACGAAAACTCAGGGGTCAACACAGCCCCCAGGGCCCGAGGGCAGGCGTTGTAAGTTATGCCCTGGGGGAATATATGGTTCTTATTGAAGGGATACTCGTAAAAAATTCGGATATGGCGCATTTGATTGGAAAATGAAAGTTCTAGTTCAGTTTTTATGAGTCAAAAGAGATTGAAGGGCAACTAGCCCCCCACCACCCCTTTTTCCCTAAATGTATCCAATAAAAATTTGGAGATATCCATTAAGTTAAAAATTGCTCAAAAGTCATATAACAAAAACTCAGGTGTCGTCACAACCCCCCAGGGCCCAAGGGGCAGGCGTTGTAAGTTATACCCCGGGGCATATATTGTTCGTATGAAAGGGATGCTCGTATAAAATTCAGAGAGGGCTCATTTGATTGGATATTGAAAGTACGAGCTCACTTTTTAATAATCAAAAGAGATCCGAAGCAGCGCGCCTTCTTTTTCGAAACCCATCTGATGAAAATTTTGAGATAGACATTTTGTTAAAAATAGTTCCAAGGTCGGAGAAGAAAAAAAATCCGGTGTCAATAGAATCCCCAAGGGCACAGGGGAAGGCTTTCTAAGTTATGCCCTAAGGGCATGTATAGTTCTTATGAAACGGATGCTCGTATAAACTCATAGAGGGATTATTTGATTGGAAATTGAAATTTCTAGTTCACTTTTGAAGAGTCAAGAGAGTTAAACTAGCCCCCCCTCCTACGCTCTTTTTCCCCAAACCCGTCCGCTACAAATTTTGAGATAGCCGGTGTTTTGGAAATTGTTGAAAAATTAGATAACAAAAAAAAAACTCCAGAAGCCGGGGGATAGGCGTTGTAAGTGTTATCCTGAGGGTGTATATGGTTCTTATGAAAGGGATGCCCGTATAAACTTCAGAGGGAACTCATTTGATGGGAAATTGAAAGTTCTAGTTCAATTTTTAACAGACAAAAGATACCCGAGGGCAACTAGACCCCCCCACACACACCCTTTTTTCCCCAAGCCCATCCAATAATTTTTTTTAATATCCATTTCCTTAAAAATAGTTCAAAGGTCAGATAAAAAATTCCCGTGTCGACGGAACCCGCCAGGGCCTGGAGGCTGGCGTTATGAGTAATGCTCTAGGAGTATATATAGTTCTTATGGAAGGGATGCTCGTATAAACTTCGGAGAGGGCTGATTTGATTTGAAATTGAAAGTTCTTGTTAACATTTTAAGAGTCAAAAGAGATCGGAGGGCAACTATCCACCCCTCCTCCGCGCTCTAAATGCATCAGATAAAAACTTTGAGATAGACATTTTGTTAAAAATAGTTCAAAGTTCTGATAACAAATAACTCCGGTGTCGACACAGCCCCCCAGTGCCCGGGGGTAAGCGTTGTAAGTTATGCCCTGGGGGCATATATTGTTGCTATCGAAGGGCTGCTCGTATAAAATTCCAAGAGGGCTCATTTAATTGGAAATTGAAAGTTGTAATTCACTTTTTAAGAGTCAAAAGTGATTGAAGGGCAGCTAGCCTCCCCTCAGCCTCCATTTATTTTTTCCCAGAGGTACATCGAATAGAAGGGGTCGTTATATAAACTTCAAACCCATTATTTCACTTTGATATTGTTATTTTGATACCAGTTTTGATACTTTGATGAATATTTGATTTTTTTTAAAGTTTAAAATAAGGAATTTTTAAAAACTTACTATTAAATACTATAAAAGAATATAAAAGACCAGAAATTGCTATTAAAGAATAAATGAAACTCAAAACACACAGAAATTAAATAAACCATCAAAGCAAAAACATACAACAAGTAATAATATAAATGAATAAATAGATCTTAAAGCAAGTAATGCTTAGATTTAATATGAAGAGCAAGCTTAAAATAAAAAAAATATTTTCCTATTGAACTATAAATAAAACTTAAAACGAACAGAAATTAAATAAACAATCAATGCAAAAAAATATAAAATAGATATTAATTTAAATGAATAAATAAATCTTAAAACGAGTAAAGCTTAAATTGAATATATAAATAAAGCATGAAACAAACAAAAATCACCACAAACAAGAGTTTGGGTATGACCTCCTTCTCTCAATGTAAAAGTTTAAAACCTACTGCGTTATTAGGCGCTTTACTGAATACTATTTGCGTCTTGAACAGTCTTGGAAAGTATAAACAACATCAAATTGAATATTTGATGTATAATGATATTAATTGTTGAAAGATCCATCAGTTCTATTTTTATTTTCAATTATGTAAGAACTGGAAAAGAATATATTTGTAATATAATTCGTTTTCAGTTAAGCGCCAATGACGCAGTAGGCTTTTGGTTTTTATTTACAGTTAGGAAAGGAGGCAGTATCCAAAAACTTTTTTGTAGTGAAACTGTATTCGTCTTTAACAATTTTAAAAAGAGCTAATAAACTAAACTGAATATTTGATGTATAGTGATATTAATTGCTGAGAGCTCATCAGTTCAAAATGTTACTATAATTTCAATGTTTATTTTCAATATTAAGTAATTTCAAAAAATTTGTTTTCAGTTAAGCGCCAATGACGCTGTAGGTTGTTTAGTTCACAGCCGGCTTTCCCCTCCTCGACGCCTCGCGTTTTGCGCTAAAGTTTGACTCTGTCTCACAACTTTATTTTTTAAAACAATAAAAACTTCAGCGTAAAGAGCGAGGTGTTGAGGAAGGGAAAGCCTCTTTCACATACGGAATAATTTCTGTTCGTTTTAAGCTTTAATGTCGCTCCTTACTTTCAGTTAAAAAAAACTTTTTTTTTTTAGTTAATTTCTGAACGTTTTTGAATTAATGCAGCTTTGATTTCGGCTCACCGTACATGAATAATTAAAACGAAATTTGCATATTAGTTTTTCTTTTTTTGGCTAATTGGCTTTCTCGAAATTTTGTTCTGACATAACTTACGAATTAACTTACGTAACGAATTTCTATATTCGTATGTTTTTATTACGTATATTAGGGAGTTCGCTCCCTAGTCAATATCTCGCTCTTTACGCTAAGGTTCGATTTTTTTTTCCGAATCACACACCCCTGAATCACAAAGGCCGGTTAATTAGAATAGATGGCTCTTTTGAAAGTACTAAAAAAACTGTAGTGTAAAGAGCCACGTATTGACTAGAGGCCGAATCCCTTTATATACGTTATAATTTCTGTTCGTTCTAAGTTTTAATGTTGTTTCTTATTTTCAGTTAAAAAAAAACTTGTTTTTTTTATTTAATTTTTGATCGTTTTTTAAATAATGCTGGGAAATCTGGCGCCCCCTTCATAGAAATGTCCCTTCCCCCAAGGAAATATCCTCCACAGAAAGATCATCCCACGTAACCCCTACTCTAGCCCCGACCCCCGACTAGAAAAGAAATCCTCCTGAAAACGCCAGTATACTTGCCAATAACCAAATCTATCAGAGGCAACGCTGTAGGGTTGCCTATAGTAAAGGCCATACGGCTCCAATGTTTTATTATTTATTTTTTTCCCAGAGCCACTTCATATGGAAGGGGTCGTCGTAGAAGCTTCAAAAGGGGCTCATTCGATTGGAAATTGAGAGTTCTAGTGCCCTTTTTAATAGTCGAAAATCATTGGAGGGCAACTAGCCCCCCCCCACCGCTCATCATTCCCCCAACTACATCCAATCAAAATTTTGAGATAGCCCTTTTGTTCAGCGTAGTTGATTTCCAAATAGAAAATATATTTTTGAGGAGGACAATCCCCCACAACCCTCAGGGCAAGGGTTTTAAGTTATGCCCTGGGGGCATATACGGTTTTATAGAAGGCGTTGTCGTAGAAACTTCAAAACAGACTCATGCGATTGGAAATTAAAGAGCTAGTGCCCTTTTTAATAGTCGAAAGTGATTGGAGTGTAACTAGCCCCCCTCCCCACCCCGCCCATCATTACCCCAAATGTGTCCAATAGGACACTCCCCCACAACCATCAGGGCAAGGGTTTTAAGTTATGCCCTGGGGGCATATAAGGTTTTTTTTTACAAGGCGTTGTCGTAGAAACTTCAAAACAGGCTCATTCGATTGGAAATTAAAAGGCTAGTGCCCTTTTTAATAGTCAAAAGTGATTGGAGGGCAACTAGCCCCCCCCCCACACCCATTATTCTCCCAAACACCTCCAATCAAAATTTTGAGATAGCCATTTTGTTCAACGTAGTTAATATCCAGAGAGAAAATATATTTTGAGGAGGATACTCCTCCATAACCCTCAGTGCAAGGGTTTTAAGTTATGCCCTGGGTGCATATAAGGTTTTTATAGAAGGCGTTGTCGTAGAAACTTCAAAACATGCTCATCCGATTGGAAATTAAAGGGCTAGTACCCTTTTTAATAGTCGAAAGTGATTGGAGTGTAACTAGCCCCCCCCCCCACACACCCATCATTTCCCCAAACACATCCAATCAAAATTTTCAAATAACCATTTTGTTCAGCGTAGTTGATTTCCAGATAGAAAAAATATTTTTGAGGAAGACACTCCCCCACAACCCTCAGGGCAAGGGTTTTAAGTTATGCTCTGGGGGCATATAAGGTTTTTATAGAAGGCGTTGTCGTAGAAACTTCAAAACAGGCTCATTTGATTGGAAATTAAAGAGCTAGTGCTTTTTTAATATTCAAATGGGTCTGGTGGGCTACTAGCCCCCCCCCCACGGCTCTCAGTTATCCAAATACCTCCAGACACAATTGGACTATAGCTAGTTTGTTGAATTTCGGTGCTTTCCAGGTGGAAAATACGGTTTTGTGGTGGAAACTCCCCCAGAACATTCAGGGCAAGGGTTTTAAGTTATTCCCTGGGGGCATATAAGGTTTTTATAGAAGGCGTTGTCGTAGAAACTTCAAAAAAGGCTCACTCGATTGGAAATTCAAAGGGATAGTGCCCTTTTTAATAGTTGAAAATGATTGGAGGGCAACTGCCCTCCCCCACGCCCATCATTCCACCAAACACATCCAATCAAAATTTTGAGATAGCCATTTTGTACAGCGTAGTTGATTTTGCGATAGAAAACATGTTTTTGAGGAAGACATTCCCCAACAACCCTCAGCGCAAGGGTTTTAAGTTATGCCCTGGGGGCATATAAGGTTTTTATAGAAGGCGTTGTCGTAGAAACTTCAAAACAGGCTCATTCGATTGGAAATTAAAGAGCTAGTGCCCTTTTTAATAGCTAAAAGTTATTGGAGTGTAGCTAGCCCCCTCCCCCCACGCCCATCATTTCCCCAAACACATCCAATCAAAATTTTCAGATAGCCATTTTGTACAGCGTAGTTGATTTCCAGATAGAAAATATATTTTTGAGGAGGAAACTCCCCCACAACCCTCAGGGCATGTGTTTTAAGTTATGCTATGGGGGCATATAAGGTTTTTATAGAAGGCGTTGTCGTAGAAACTTCAAAACAGGCTCATTCGATTGGAAATTAAAGGGATAGTGCTTTTTTAATAGTCAAAAGTGATTGGAGTGAAACTAGCACCCCCCCACGCCCATCATTTCCCCAAACACATCCAATCAAAATTTTGAGATAGCCATTTTGTTCAGCGTAGTTGATTTCCAGATAGAAAATATATTTTTGAAGAGGGGACTCCCCCAGAACCTTCAGGGCAAGGGTTTTAACATATGCCCTGGGGGCATATAAGGTTTTTATAGAAGGTGTTGTCGTAAAAACTTCAAAAAAGGCTCATTCGATTGAAAATTAAAGTGATATTGCCCTTTTTAATAATTGAAAGTGATTGGAGGGCAACTAGCCCCTCCCCCCCCCACGCCCATCATTCCCCCAAACATATCCAATCAAAATTTTGAGATAGCCATTTTGTTCAGCGTAGTTGATTTCTAGATAGAAAATATATTTTTGAGGAGGAAACTCCCCCACAACCCTCATGGCAAGGGTTTTAAGTTATGCCCTGGGGGCATATAAGGTTTTTATAGAAGGCATTGTCTTAGAAACTTTGGATTGGACCAAACACATCCAATCAAAATTTTGAGATAGCCATTTTGTTCAGCGTAGTTGATTTCCAGAAAGAAAATATATTTTGAGGAGGATACTCCCCCACAACCCTCAGGGCAAGGGTTTTAAGTTATGCCCTGGGTGCATATAAGGTTTTTACAGAAGGCGTTGTCGTAGAAACTTCAAAAAAGGCTCATTCGATTGTAAATTAAAGAGCTAGTGCCCTTTTTAATAGTCAAAAGTGATTGGAGTGCAACTAGCCCCCCCCCCCCATGCCCATCATTTCCCCAAACAAATCCAATAAAAATTTTCAGATAGCCATTTTGTTCAGTGTAGTTGATTTCCAGATAGAAAATATATTTTTGAGGAGGAAACTCCCCCACAACCCTCAGGGCATGAGTTTTAAGTTATGCTATGCGGGCATATAAGGTTTTTATAGAAGGCGTTGTCGTAGAAACTTCAAAACAGGCTCATTCGATTGGAAATTAAAGGGATAGTGCTTTTTTTAATAGTCAAAAGTGATTGGAGTGCAACTAGCCCCCCCCCTCCCCCCCCCCCACGCCAATCATTTCCCCAAACACAACCAATCAAAATTTTGAGATAGCCATTTTATTCAGCGTAGTTGATTTCCAGATAGAAAATATGTTTTTGAGGAGGGGACTCCCCCAGAACCGCAAGGGCAAGGGTTTTAAGATATGCCCTGTGAGCATATAAGGTTTTTATAGAAGGTGTTGTCGTAGAAACTTCAAAAAAGGCTCATTAGATTGAAAATTAAAGTGATATTGCCCTTTTTAATAGTTGAAAGTGATTGGAGGGCAACTAGCCCCCCCTCCCCCACGCCCATCATTCCCCAAACATATCCAATCAAAATTTTGAGATAGCCATTTTGTTCAGCGTAGTTGATTTTCAAATAGAAAACATGTTTTTGAGGAGGACAATCCCCCACAACCCTCAGGGCAAGGATTTTAAGTTATGCCCTGGGGGCATATAAGGTTTTTATAGAAGGCGTTGTCGTAGAAACTTCAAAACAGGCTCATTCAATTGGATATTAAAGAGCTAGTGCCCTTTTTAATAGTCGAAAATGATTGGAGTGTAACTAGCCCTTCTCCCCCCCCCTATGCCCATCATTTCCCCAAACACATCGAATCAAACTTTTCAGATAATCATTTTATTCAACGTAGTTGATTTCAAGATAGAAAGTATGTTTTTTAGGAGAAAAGTCCCCCACAACCCTCCGGGCAAGAGTTTTAAGTTATGCCCTGGGGGCATATGAAGTTTTTATAGTAGGCGTTGTCATAGAAACTTCAAAACAGAGTCGTTCGATTGGAAATTAAAGGGCTAGTGCCTTTTTTAATAGTCGAAAATGATTGGAGGACAACTAGCCCCCCCTACGCCCACCATTCCCCCAAACACATTAAATCAAAATTTTGAGATAGCCGTTTTGTTCAGCGTAGTTGATTTCCAGAGAGAAAATATATTTTGAGGAGGACAGTCCCCCACAACCCTCCGGGCAAGGGTTTTAAGTTATGCCCTGGGTGCATATAAGTTTTTTACAGAAGTCGTTGTCGTAGAAACTTCAAAAAAGGCTCATTCGATTGGAAATTAAAGGGCTAGTGCTTTTTTTAATAGTCAAAAGTGATTGGAGTGCAACTAGCCCCCCCCACCTCCATCATTTCCCCAGACACATCCAATCAAAATTTTGAGATAGCCATTTTGTTCAGCGTAGTTGATTTCCAGATAGAAAATATGTTTTGAAGAAAATACTCCCCCAGAACCTCCAGGACAAGAGTTTTAAGATATGCCCTGGGGCATATAAGGTTTTTATAGAAAGTGTTGTCATAGAAACTTCAAAAAAGGCTCATTAGATTGGAAATTCAAAGGGATAGTGCCCTTTTTAATAGTTGAAAGTTATTGGTGGGCAACTAGCCCCCCCACGCCCATCATTCCCCCAAACACATCCAATCAAAATTTGAGATAGTCATTTTATTCAGCGTAGTTGATTTTCAAATAGAAAATATGTTTTTGAGGAGGACAATCCCCCACAACCCTCAGCGCAATGTTTTTAAGTTATGCCCTGGGGCATATAAGGTTTTTATAGAAGGCGTTGTCATAGAAACTTCAAAAAAGGCTCATTCGATTGGAAATTCAAAGGGCTAGTCCCATTTTAAATAGTCGAAATTGATTGGAGGGCAGCTAGCCCCCCCCCCCCACGCCCATCATTTCCCCAAACACATCCAATCAAACTTTTGAGATAGCCATTTTGTTCAGTGGAGTTGTTTTCCATATGGAGAATATGTTTTTGAGGAGAACACTCCCCCACAACCCTCAGGGCAAGAGTTTTAAGTTATACCCTGGGGGCATATAAGGTTTTTATAGAAGGCGTTGTCATAGAAACTTCAAAACAGGCACGTTCAATTGGAAATTCAAAGGGCTAGTGCCCTTTTTAATTGTCGAAAGTTATTGGAGGGTAACTAGCCCCTCCCCCACGCCCGTCATTCACCCAAACACATCCAATCAAAATTTTGAGATATCCATTTTGTTCAGCGTAGTTGATTTCCACATAGAAAATATGTTTTTGAGGAGGACAATCCCCCCCCCCAACTTTCAGGGCAAGGGTTTTAAGTTATGCCCTGGGGGTATATAAGGTTTTTATAGAAGGCGGTGTCGTAGAATCTTCAGAAAAGGCTCATTCGATTGGAAATTCCGAGGGCTAGTGCACTTTGTAATAGTCGAAAGTGATTTGAGGGCAACTAACCCCCCCTCTCACGCCCACCTTTTCCCCAAACAAATCGAATCAAAATTTTAAGACAGCTATTTTATTAATCGTATTTTTAAGTTCTGGAAATTAGGTCTTTGAGGATTACAACTCCCCCAAAGCCCTCAGGGCAAGGGTTGTAATTTAAGGATTCTCCGAATCCTTCATATTATTTCTTATGGAAGGGATGCTCGTATAAACTTTAGAGAGGGCTGATTTGATTGAAAATTGAAAGTTTTTGTTCACTTTTTAAGGGTCAAAAGAGATTGAAGGGCAACTAGCCCCTCTCCCTCCTCCATGCCCTAAATGCATCAGATAAAAATTTTGAGATAGACATTTCGTTAAAATAGTTCAAAGTTCTGATAACAAAAAACTCCGGTGTCAACACAGCCCACCAGGGCCCAGGAGTAGGCGTTGTAAGTTATGCCCTGGGGCATAACTTATTAAGGGGGGGTTTATAACTTATGGGAAGAGGTTTTGTATGGGAAGAACACATAGGAAATCTATTATAATTTTCCAATTATAAGGTTAAAATCCATACTCTGTGATAGATGCAAAATTGCTTTGGCACGCAAATTCCTATTAAGGTCAATTCCAATCACAAGTGATCCCTTTGTGTCAGCAAGTGAAATAGTCTAAACCCGCTTATTTGAGCTATTTTTAAATCCATTCATAGTTGTCAATCGCTGTCCACAAGTTATGCAAGCTGTCTATTGTTCATATAGAAGGTTTTCGTATAGACTTTGAAAAAAGCCTCATTCGATTTAAATTGAAAGTTCTAGATCCGTTTTTAAAGTCAAGAATAATCGGAGAGTAAGCAACCCCCCCCCCATGCCATAAAAACTTGAAACTTTTTGCAATCAAAACGAACAAAAATTAATTTAAAAAAAACTTTCCGAAAAATAATTTTTTAAAAGAAAGTTAAAGGCAATTTTAAACTTAAGCTCAGGAGATACAAATACCTGTTAAATTTCAAACTCAAAACGACCAGAAATTACTATTAAAGAATAAATGAAACCCAAAACGAATAGGAATTAAATAAAAAATCATAGCAAAAGAAACACACAAGCAATAATATAAATGAATAAATAGATCTTAAAGCAAGTAATGCTTAAATTACATATGCAAATCAAGCTTAAAACGAAGAAAAATATTTTGCTATTGAAGTATAAATGAAACGTAAAACGAACAGAAATTAAATAAACAATCAATGCGAACAAACATACAATATATATTAATGTAAATGAATAAATAAATCTAAAAATGGGTGAAACTTAAATTGAATATGCAAATCAAGTATGAATCGAATAAAAATTTCTACAAACAAGAGTTTGGGTATCTTCTCACTGCAGAAGCCTAAAACCTACTGAAAGCCTAAACTTTACTGAAAACATTCTATGGCTTTTAGGCATTTATATTTGAGCGGAAAACTGCACCTCAAACTTTTTGGAACATGCATTTTCTTGCATGAAACACCAAAATATAATAAAATGTCTAGTTTCGGAGTGTTCCACCACTCGCAAGCAAGTGCCATTGGTATTTTTGAATCCGCATGGTCAATTTAGGGGGTGGAGGGTAAGCTAATTCTTGTAGCAGCCCCATTCCGTCGTGGTATGGTTCACATATTCAACACCTGGCGTCCGGACTATCATATAATCTACCAAGCATACAACTACCCCAAATCAGTATCAATAAATAAATGAAACCCAAAACAAACAAAAATTAAAATAAATATTAGAGTCAAACTCAAAACGAGCATAAATTAATGTGAGTAGGGTTCAAAACCCCTATGCTTTCTAAAATCCAGAATATAATTTGTACTTTACTGAAAAAAATTCAAATGAGTTTACTGAAAAAAAATGTGCATTGTCAATTTAATATACATATGCTGATAATTATTCCCTGAAATCTTAATTAATGTTTGATTTCTTAAAGTTACAAAAGTGAAAATATTTCAAAGAATTGTTCTCAGTGAAGCGCCAATGACGCAGTAGGTTTTAGGCTTCTGCAGTGAGACGATACACAGACTCTTGTTCGTAAGTATTTTTATTCGATTCAAACTTGATTTGCATATTCAATTTAAGTTTCACTCGTTTTAAGATTTATTTATTCGTTTTCATTAATATATATTGTATGTTTGTTAGCATTGATTGTTTATTTAATTTCTGTTCGTTTAAGTTTCATTTATACTTTAATAGCAAAATATTTATTTTCGTTTTAAGCTTGATGTTAATATTCAATCTAAGCATTGCTCGCTTTAAGATCTATATATTCATTTATAATTTTACTTGTTGTATGTTTCTTGGTTTGATTGTATATTTAATTTTTGTTCGTTTTGGGTTTCATTTATTCTTTAAAAGTAATTTATGGTCGTTTTTAGTTTGGATTTTAAAATGTATTTGTATCTGCTGAGCTTAAGTTTAAAATGGCCTTTACTTTTCTTTGAAAAACTTATTTTTCGGAAAGGTTTTTTTAATTAATATGTAAACAACGGGCAAAGTTCATAACTTACAGCCCTTCCCCTGGGAACAGTGGGGGATTAAGTCATCCTCAAAGACATATTAATTAGATTTTCGGCTATGCTGAACAAAATGGATATCTCAAAATTTAGATCGGATGACTTCGGGAAAAAAATGACCGTGGGAGGGGGCCAAGCTGCCCTCCAATTTTTTGGGTCGCTTAAAAAGGGCACTAGAACTTTTAATTTCCGAATGAGCCCTCCCACGATATTCTAGGACTACTGGGTCGATACGATTACCCCTGGGAAAAAGAAAAAAAAACAAATAAACCCGCATCCGTGAGCTATCTTCTGGCAAAAAATGCAAAATTCTACATTTTTGTAGATATGAGTTTGAAACCTCCACAATGGGGTCTTCTGAAACGCTGAATATGTTGGTGTGATTTTAATTGAGGTTCTATAGCTTTTAGGGGTTTTTTTCCCCTTTTTAGAATATAAGCCAAATTTTCTCAGGCGCGTAACTTTTGATGGGTACAATTAAAGTTGAAAAAACTTATATGTTTGAAATCACAATTACAATCTGATTCTTTTGATGCATCTATTGGTATCAAAATTCCGTTTTTTAGACTTTCGGTGGGTCACTCCTTACTTACAGTTCGTTACCACGAACTGTTTGATAAATTTTAAAAGACATTTCAATAAAGAAGTTCTTGTAGGGAAAGTAAAGAGCTAAAATAAACCAAAGATGAGCAAGAATAAAGTCAAATAACTTTTCAAGCGAAAACTACAATAGATCACTATCAATAAAGAAATCTAACCCAAAACGAATCAAAATTATAATAGATAACCAAATTGAACTCAATAGGAATGAAAACTACCACAAAGAAAAGTATGGATAACGCGCCTTGTGCTTTCTAAAGACATGAAAGTAATTTTTGACTTCACTTCTTTTTTTTCATTTCGAGCTGTGTGTTTGTTTAATTTCCATCATAAGCAAAATTTAGAAAAGAACAAATGAATGTAGATTGACAATTAGATATATATTAAAAATCATTCTTAAAGTCTTAATAATTTTGTATTTATTAAAATTATAAAAAGAAGACGTTTTAAAAGTATTTTGTTTTCATTAGAGCACAAATTAAGTTTTTGTTTTTACATGGCCCAGGTTTCTGCTCTTCTTGTGTTTGTTTCTGCTCTTCTGCACTGCTCTTCTTGTGTTTTACTTGGTTGTTAATTGTTAATTACGCTTGAAATATTATTTGACTTTATTTTTTTATTTTTCTACTCATATGCTCATGAAATCTGTTCATATTTCTGCTCATCTTTGATTTAATGCACCTTATTATTTTTCTTTGAAAAACACAGAAAAGGCTTTATAAAATGTATATAGTTTCTATCTTATTTAATGTTAAATGAATAAACACATTTTTTCTAGTAAGTGCAAGGAGTAATATTAAAACTTAAAGTGAATACAAATCAATCCAAATGAGGGGGGTCCCCTAGCTTGGTCCTTACTTTCTACACAAAAGTCGTACATTTCTTAAAAGTTACTCATCATTCAAATTCACACCCATTTGTATTTTAGGTATTGTCCTCAAGGAATAGTGAAAAAAATTCAAAATTTAGCATAAAGACCTAAGCAGGAGGAAAGAGCGGCCCCCTCATATATAGAATAATTTCTGTTTGTTTCAAGTTTTACTCTTGCTGCGTAATTTTGTTGGAAAAGCTAGTTTTCTATTTAATATCTGACAGTTTCCAATCATTCCAGCAAATCCCGCCAAGCAGTGCAGATCTGAAAAGTTTTCGCTGAAATGTTCCTACCCACTTAAAATCCACCCACAAAAAATCTCCCTTCCCCAAAAACATCTAGATAATTCTCAATAGCAAATACAATATGTGAACTTAGGAAAGCTGTAATTCAGAGTTATTTTCCCTGGAACTCTGGAAGTCATGGAATCTCCAAAGGTTTATCTCTTAGATCTTTCAGCAATGCTAAATCAAATTATATTTAAAATTTTTTCGGAGTTTGTAAAAGGGGCGAGAGAGGAAAGTTATTTACCCCTCAATCATTTTGGTCACTTAAAAAGGGCGCTAGAAATTTTTATTTTCTTTCGAACAAGCCCTATACCGATGTTTTAAAGCCATTATTTCCAAGAGCATCCCCAGGAAAAACAACACACACCAAAAAAAAAACAATTCTTGCTCTTTCTTCTGACAAAAGAATAAAAAAGAAACAAAATTATGTATTTTCTATTAGATTTGAGGTGGAAACCTCTGCAGCAGAGTTTCACTAAAATCACTTGGCATTTGGGAGGTTTTCTTCTTTTTCAAAAATCCGGCAAACTTTGTCAGGCTTTCAGCTTTCATTAGATAATTTTAAACTTAATGAATTTTATTTATTTAGAATCAAGATAAAAAGCCACTTTTGTCATATATCTATTGGTATTAAAATATTGTCGTTTTTTCAAAATTTCGGTTTCAATTGGGCAGAATCTCTCATTACTTACATTTTGTTACCAATGTCTGTTTAATAGTCTTTTTCATTGCTAAAAAAATTTTTTAGATTTTCTCAGATTTCTCTGTAAGAATCCATTCTTGGGCTTACTTTTAATATGCTGGACAAAACTTTAAAACAATGCTTAATAATAGTTGTACTATAACACTAACCCCATCATTCTACACAATTTCATGTTCACATTTTGATTTATTCTAATTTCCAACTCAATATGTCCACCCAAGTTTAGCTTTATACTCTTAGTCTTTTATGAGACTCTACGTAAATGTCCTTTAGACAAGATTGGATGCACATAATATCTTTTTATTTAGTCTCATATCCCCATAAATACAGTATAAAGTTTTAACTGTGTTTTTTGCCTAAGACATTGCATAGGCACCTTTCAACAGTAAGGATGCTCATATTTTGTTTTCATTTGGTTTTATTTTCCTTTCAAATTTACTTGCAAATTTATACTTTATGCCTGATTCCATTCTTAAGATGTTGCATCTGCAACATTTTTGACAACCTGAATGCAATTAAAATGTTTTGATTTAATTTATAGTAGTCATAGTAGTAGTAGTAATAGCAGATATGGTGAAGTAGTAGTAGTAGTAGTAGTAGCAGGGAAACAAGCGATAGTTGTATTAGTACTAATAGTAGAAGTAGTATTAGTTGCAGGGGCCCTCAAACACTCAATTAAATATCCTCAGTTTGACTTGACTTGACTTTTATTTTCAACTAATAATACATCATACTTAACTGGCACTTCAACACTTTTTTTGAATAACATTATCAACAAACGTAGAAATGGTAAGAACGTATGACGTTCTATTAAGCCACTATTGTGACTTGAGCAGCGTCACACAATCTTTTATCATAAACGAAAACTCATTCACTCTTTCTACTCTTTTCATACCATTCAATACAAATTAACTCAATTTAACTTTTTTTTTAACTTTTTGTTTTACAACTATGTCAGGAGCGACATATTTCAGTCACTCCTGAACTATGGATCATACATGATTTTGACAACCCACACGCATGTAACGAGGTTCAAATGTGTTCAACATACACCCTAAGACCCTCTGATTCCTCTGAAAATTACAACTTAATACCTTTATTCATTCCTTAGGTACCGTAAGTACATTCTAATAGCTTGGATGGACGTATTGCCTTTTTATTTAGTTAATATTCACCAATAACCTGCTCTGAAAGTAATAAAGTAGCATCCCTAGCTCTTCCTGGAATATCCTGAAAAAAATAATACCCCATTTCATACCTAAGACATTTTATCTATGCCATTTTGACGATCTAGATGTACTTAAACCCTTTTGATTTAGTTCAATAGTACTGGGCGCAGTAGAAAAAATAGAACTCGCCCTGTGAGCTTGAATCTTGTACCTTGAACCTTATTTCGGAGGTATTTTTGACACGTTCTTTTGACAGCCAGCATGGACATAGTGTCTTTAAATTTAGTTTTATAGTAGTTTTAATTTACTTATAAATTAAATTTTGAATACATAGATGTAATTAAACTATTATGGTTTAGTTTAATAGTAGCAGTAACAGTAATAGAAATAGTAACACAAGTAGCAGCAGTTTTAGTGGACCTGAAAGCTCATGCCCTAAGTCGTTGCTGGGATATTCTCGACCCCATCCGATTTTCCGTTTATAAATAGTGGAGCTTATTTAAGATAAGACAGGATTTTTTCATAGCCAATACAAGCACAATGACACATTATACTAATCCCCTCAAAAGCTCTTTTACCAGCAAATTAGGGGAAACATGCACGGATCACAAGCTCAGAGAAAAATAGCCATTCACTTACTGAGAGAAAATTAAAGAAGGAAAAAATAATGCATATATATAAAGTGGACAGATAAATCTGTTCTAACAAGAGTAAAAAGAAAAAGAAAAGAAAGAAAAACAGATATTGAACAAAAACACGATATCTATCTTGAGAAAGGCTCCATGGATTTTAAAGGAGAAGGAAGATACACCTACTGTTAAAACACTAATTCGGGAAGAAAAAAAGAAAAAAGAGAGAGAGGGGAGAGGTGGGGAGGGAGACAGAGAGAAAAAGAAACTGGGAAAATTTCAATTGTTTATAAGAATTAATTAAAAAAACTTTCCATATAATAAGTATTTCAAAGAAAAGCAAAGAACTCCATTAAACACAAAATGAGCAATAAAAAAAATCTACCAAGCGTGAAACTACCACAAATCAGCATCGATAAATAAATGAAACCCAAAACGAACAGAAATTACAATAATTAACCGAGTCAAACTCAAACCGAGCAGAAATTGACCTTACCAAGCCTTACCAAGGCCAGAACAAAATTTGCACTTTAGTGAAAAAATATAAATGATTTTACTTTTATAACTTTAATAAATCAAATAATATTAACATTTTGATTACTAAATATCAGTATATGTATAATAAACTGAAAATGCAAATTCATTTGTATTGTTTTAGTAAAGTGCAAATTTTGTTCTGGCCTTGGTAAGGCATAGGGGTTTTGCGCCCAACTTATTGTAATTTCTGCTCGTTTTGAGTTTGACTCGGTTGAGTTTGGTTCGGTTTGGGTTTCATTTATTTATCGATGCTGATTTGTGGTAGTTTCATGCTTGGTAGATCATTTGATTTGATTTTTGCTCATTTTTTGTTTAATGGAGTTCTTTACTTTTCTTTGAAAAACTTATTTTGTGGAACAAGTTTTTTAAATTAATTTCTGTTCGTTTTATATTGACATAGTCTTTTCAGGGAAAAAGAAAATAATACTTTAAATCTTTTCGTTTTTTAAGACTTTATAGTTTGGCCTGCTATATGTATGCTGGAGAAACATTTTCAGAAATTTTTAACAACATACACCGTTTTAAAAATCTGGACACAAATAGTACTGTTTAATTTAGTTTCATACCTCCTCTAGTTGACCTGGAATGGAAAACTTGCTACCATTCGCAAGAAAATCTGTTTACTTTCTTTGAGAGCTTGGATACACTTACACTATTTTGATTTGGTTAAATTTTAAGAGCAGAAATGGAAGGGGGATTAGTTGCCCTCAAATCACTTTCGACTATTAAAAAGGGCATCAGCCCTCTCTAATTTCAATCAAATGAGCCCTTTTCGAAGTTCCCACGACAACTCCTTTCATACAAAGCGCCCTGGTCTAAACAACAACAAAAACAAAAAATAATACATTATACCCACTTCGATCTTTACTATAAAAATGTTAAGCCTTCCAATCACTTTCGACTATTAAAAAGGGCATTAGGCCTTTCGATTTAAAATCGAATTAGCCCTTTTGGAAACGACAACGCTCTCTATAAACAACTTATATGCCCTCAGGGCATAAATTACAACCCTTACCCTAAGGTGTGTTAGGGTAGTTGTCATCCCATAAGACCGAATTTCCAGAACTTTCAACTACGTTAAACAACATGGCTATCTCATTTTGATTGGATGTGTTTAGGGAAATGGTGGGCGTGAGAGGGGTGTTAGTCGCCATCCAATTACTTTCAACTATTAAAAAGGGCACAAGCCACTCCAATTTCAAATTGAATGAGCACTTTTCGAAGTTTGTACGACAACTTCTTCGATATGAAGTGCCCTGCTCTAAAGGAAAAAATTAATAAATAATACATTGTACCAACATCGTTCTTATATGCCAACAGGGCATAACTTAAAACCCTTGCCCTGAGGGTTGTGGGGGAGTGTCATCCTCTTTACTTAGTCCCCGTTTCTTGTCTCGTTCCTGAGTGTCCCCGTTCTTTACTTAGGCAGCGCGATCAAGCTGCCTATGATTTGTGCATTAACTTTCTATATAAACCTTATATGCCCCCAGAACTTAAGACCCTTCCAGTGAGGGCTCTGAGGGGATTATCATCCTAAAAGACCTAATTTCTTGACCGTTCAACTACGTTGAACAAAATGAATATCTAAAAATTATGATTGGATGCGTTCTTGAAAATAGTAGGCGTGAGAGGGGCGTTAGTCGCTTTTCAATCACTTTCAACTATTAAAAAAGGCACTAGCCCTTTTAATTTTCAATTGAATGAGCCCTTTTAAAGTTTCTACGACAACGCTTTCAATAAATACTTTATATGCCCCAGGTCATAACTTACAATCCTTGGCCTGAGGGCTGTGGGGGGAGAGGTTGTCATCCTTAAAGACCTGATTTCCAAAACTTTCAACTACGTTGAATAAAATGCATATCTAAAAATTTTGATTGGATGTGTTTTGGGAAAAGGTGGGCGTGAGAGGGAAGTTAGTTGCCCTCAAATCACTTTCAACTATTAAAAAGGGTTCTATCCCTTTGAATTTCAAATCGAATTAGCCCTTTTTCAAGTTTCTAAGACAAAAATTTCAATAAAAAACCCCAAGGCATAACTTATAATCCTTGCCTTGAGGGTTTTGGGGGAGTGTCCTCCTTAAAAATATATTTTCTATCTGGAAATTGACTACGCTGAACAAAACGGCTATATCAAAATTTTATTGGATGTGTTTAGGAGAATGATGGGCGTGAGAGGGGTGTTAGTCGCCATCCAATTACTTTCAACTATTAAAAAGGGCACAAGCCACTCCAATTTCCAGTTGAATGAGCGCTTTTCGAAGTTTGTACGAAAACTTCTTCGATATGAAGTGCCCTGCTCTAAAGGAAAAAATTAATAAATAATACATTGTACCAACATCGTTCTTATATGCCAACAGGGCATAACTTAAAACCCTTGCCCTGAGGGTTGTTAGGGAGTGTCCTCCTCTTTATTTAGTCTCCGTTTCTTATCTCGTTCCTGAATGTCCCCGTTCTTTACTTAGGCAGCGCGATCATGCTGCCTATGATTTATGCAATAACTTTCTATATAAACCTTGTATGCCCCCAGGGCACAACTTAAAATCCTTCCAGTGAGGGCTCTGAGGGGGTTATCATCCTAAAAGACCTAATTTCTTGACCGTTCAACTACGTTGAACAAAATGAATATCTAAAAATTATGATTGGATGCGTTCTTGAAAATAGTAGGCGTGAGAGGGGCGTTAGTCGCTTTTCAATCACTTTCAACTATTAAAAAAGGCACTAGCCCTTTTAATTTTCAATTGAATGAGCCCTTTTAAAGTTTCTACGACAACGCTTTCAATAAATACTTTATATGCCCCAGGTCATAACTTACAATCCTTGGCCTGAGGGCTGTGGGGGGAGAGGTTGTCATCCTTAAAGACCTGATTTCCAAAACTTTCAACTACGTTGAATAAAATGCATATCTAAAAATTTTGATTGGATGTGTTTTGGGAAAAGGTGGGCGTGAGAGGGAAGTTAGTTGCCCTCAAATCACTTTCAACTATTAAAAAGGGTACTATCCCTTTGAATTTCAAATCGAATTAGCCCTTTTTCAAGTTTCTAAGACAAAAATTTCAATAAAAAACCCCAAGGCATAACTTATAATCCTTGCCCTGAGGGTTTTGGGGGAGTGTCCTCCTTAAAAATGTATTTTCTATTTGGAAATTGACTACGCTGAACAAAACGGCTATATCAAAATTTTATTGGATGTATTTGGGGGAATGATGGGCGGGTTGTGGGCTAGTTGCCCTCCAATCACTTTTGACTATTAAAAAGGACACTAGCCCTTTGAATTTCCAATCAAATGAGCTTTTTTTGAAATTTCTACGACAACGCCTTCTTTCAAAACCTTATATACCCACAGGGCATAACTTAAAACCCTTGCTCTGAGGGCTGTGGGGGAGTGTCCCCCTCAAAAACATATTTTCTATCTGAAAATCAACTACGCTGAACAAAATAGCTATCTCAAAATTTTGATTGGATGTGTTTTGAGAAATGATGGGCGTGGGAGGGGGGGCTTGTTGCCCTTCAATCACTTTTGACAATTAAAAAGGGCAGTAGCCCTTTGAATTTACAATCGAATGAGTCTTTTTTGAAGTTTCTATGACAACGCATTCTATAAAAACCTTATATGCCCCCAAGGCATAACTTAAAATCCTGGCCCTGGGGGTTGTGTGGGGAGTGTCCTCCTCAAAAACATATTTTCTATCTGGAAATCAAATACTCTGAACAAAATGGCTATCCCAAAATTTTGATTGGATGTGTTTGGGGGAATGATGGGCGTAGGTGGGGGGGGGGGGGGGTAGTTGCCCTCCAATCACTTACGAATATTAAAAAGGGCACTAGAAATCTCAATTTCCAATCGAATGAGCCCTTTTTGCAGTTTGTACGACGACCCCTTCCATAGCCCTGCTCTAAAGGAAAAAAATAATACATAGTCCATTTTTCATATACCGTTTTTATATGCCCTCAGAGCATAACTTAAAAACCTTGTCCTGAGGGTTGTGGGGGAATGTCCTCCTCAAAAGCATATTTTCTATCGGAAAATCAACTACGCTGAACAAAATGGCTATCTCAAATTTTTGATTGAATGTTTAATGGAGAAATATGGGCATGGGGGGGACTAGTTGCCCTTCAATCACTTTTGACTATTAAAAAGGGCACTACCCACTCCAATTAACAATCAAATGAGCCCTTTTCGAAGTTTCTACGACAACCCCTTCGATACGAAGTGCCCGGCAGAAGAAAAAAAACACATTGTGTCCACATCGCTCTTTACTTAGGCAGTGCTAGCGTGCTGCCCATGAAATGGTGGGCGTGAGAAGGGCGTTAGTCACTATCCAATCACTTTCAACTATTAAAAAAGGCCCTAGAACTCTCAATTTCCAATCGAATGAGCCCCTTTTTAAGTTTCTACGACGACCCCTTCCATATGAAGTGCCCAGCTCTAAAGGAAAAAAAAATAATAGAAAGTACATAGTGCCAACATCGTTCTTATATGCCCTCAGGGCATAACTTAAAACCCTTGTCCTGAGGGTTGTGGGGGAGTGTCCTCCTCAAAAACGTATTTTCTATCTGGAAATCAACTACGCTGAATAAAATACCTATCTCAAAATTTTGATTGGATGTGTTTGGGGGAAGGATGGGCGTGGGGCGGGCTAGTTGCCCTCAAATCACTTTAGAATATTAAAAAGGGCACTAGAACTCTCAGTTTCCAATCGAATGAGCCCCTTTTGAAGTTTCTACGACGACCCCTTCCATATGGAATGCCCTGCTCTAAAGGAAAAAATAATACATTGAAAATTGTGCCAACATCGTTCTTATATGCCCTCAGGCCATAACTTAAAACCCTTGTCCTGAGGGCTGTGGGGGAGTGTCCTCCTCAAAAGCATATTTTCTATCTAGAAATCAACTACGCTGAAAAAATAGCTATCTCAAAATTTTGATTGGATGTGTTTGTGGGAATGATGGGCGTCGGGGGGGGGGCTAGTTGCCCTCCAATCACTTTTGACTCTTAAAAATTGCACTAGCCACTCCAATTTCCAAGCGAACGAGCCCTTTTCGAAGTTTATACGACAAATCCTTCGATACGAAGTGCCCGGCAGAAGAAAAAAAACACATTGTATCCACATCGTTCTTTACTTAGGCAGCGCTAGTGCGCTTCCTATGAAATGGTGGGCGTGAGAGGGGCTTCAGTCGCTATCCAATCACTTTCAACTATTAAAAATGCACGAGCCCTTTCAATTTCCAATTGAATGAGCCCTTTTGAAGTTTCTAAGACAACGCTTTAAATAAAAACTTTATATGCCCCAGGGCATAACTTACAACCCTTGCCTGAGGGCTGTGGGGGGAGGAGTTGTAATCCTTAAAGGCCTAATCTCCAAAACTTTCAACTACCTTGAATAAAATGACTATCTAAAAAATTTGGTTGGATATGTTTGCGGAAAAGGTGGGCGTGAGAGTGGGGTTAGTTGCCCTCAAATCACTTTTGACTATGAAAAAGGGTACTATCCCTTTGAATTTCAAATTGAATGAGCCCTTTTTCAAGTTTCTACGACAAAGATTTCCATAACAACCTTATATGCCCCAAGGGCATAACTTATAATCCTTGTCCTGAGGGCTGTGGGGGAGTGTCCTCCTCAAAAATATTTTTTCTATCTGGTAATCAACTACACTTAACAAAATGGATATCTCAAAATTTTTATTGGATGGGTTTGGGGCGTGGGGGGGCTAGTTGTCCTCCATTCACTTTCAACTATTAAAAAGGGCACTAGCCCTTTGAATTTCCAATCGAATGAGTTTTTTTGAAATTTCTACGACAATGCCTTCTTTTAAAACCTTATATGCCCCCAGGGCATAACTTAAAACCCTTACCCTGAGGGCTGTGGGGGAGTTTCCGCCTCAAAAAAATATTTTCTATCAGGAAATTGACTTAGTTAAACAAAATGGCTATCTCAAAATTTTGATTGGATTTGTTTGGGGAAATGACGGGCGTGGGGGGGGGGCTAATTGCCCTCCAATCCCTTTCGACTGTTAAAAAGGGCACTAGCCCTTTTCTTCAATCGAATGAGCCTTCGATTTTTCAATCGAATGAGCCTTTTTTGAAGTTTCTACGACAACGCCTTCTATAAAAACCTAATATGCCCCCAGGGCATAACTTAAAACCCTTGCCCTGAGGGTTGTGGGGGAGTGTCCTCCTCAAAAACATATTTTCTATCTGTAAATCAAATATGCTGAATAAAATAGCTATCTCAAAATTTTGATTGAATGTTTTTGGGGAAATGAGGGGCGTGGGGGGGGGAGGGCTAGTTGCCCTCCAATCACTTTCGACAATTAAAAAGGGCACTATCCCTCTAAATTTCAAATCGAATGATCCTTTTTTGAAGTATCTATGACAACGTTTTCTATGAAAACCTTAAATGTCCCCAGGGCATAACTTAAAACCCTTGCCCTGAGGGTTGTGGGGGAGTGTCGTCCTCAGAAACATATTTTCTATGTGGAAATCAACTACGCTAAACAAAATGGTTATCCCAAAATTTTTATTGGATGTGTTTGGGGGAATGATAAGCGTGGGGGGCTAGTTGCCCTCCAATCACTTTCGACTATTAAACAGGGCACTAGAACTCTCAACTTTAAATCGAATAAGCCCCTTTTGAAGTTTCTACGACGACCCCTTCCATATGAAGTACCCAGCTCTAAAGGAAAAAAAAGTACATTGTGCCAACATCGTTCTTTTATGTCCTCAGGGTATAACTTAAAACCCTAGCCCAGAGGGTTGTGGGGGAGTGTCCTCCTCAAAAACATATTTTTTATCTGGAAATCAACTACGCTGAACAAAATGGCTATCTCAAAATTTTGATTGGATTTGTTTGGGGAAAGGATGGGCGTGAGGGCGGGGTAGTTGCTTTCAAATCACTTTGGAATATTAAAAAGGGCACTAGAGCTCTCATTTTCCAATCGAATGAGCCCATTTTGAAGTTTCTACGACAACCCCTTCCATATGGAGTGCCCTGCTCTAAAGGAAAAAAAAAATACATAGTACATTGTGCCAACATCGTTCTTATATACCCTCAGGGCATAACTTAAAACCCTTGTTCTGCGGGTTGTGGGGGAGTTTCCTCCTCAAAAGCATATTTTCTATCTGGAAATCAACTACGCTGAACAAAATGGCTATCTCAAAATTTTTATTGGATGTATTTGGGGGAATGATGGGCATGGGGGGCTAGTTGCCTTCCAATCACATTTGACTATTAAAAAGAGCACTAGCCACTCCAATTTTCAATCGAATGAGCCCTTTTCAAAGTTTCTACGACAAATCCTTCGATACGAAGTGCCCGGCAGAAGAAAAAAACACATTGTGTCCACATCGTTTTTTACTTAGACAGCGGTAGTGCGCTGCCTATGAAAAGGTGGGCGTGAGAGGGGCGTTAGTCACTATTCAATCACTTCCAACTATTAAAAAAGGCACTAGCCCTTTCAATTTCCAATTGAATGAGCCCTTTTTTCTACGACAACGCTTTCAATAAAACTTTATATGGTCCAGGGCATAACTTACAACCCTTGCCTTAGGGCTTTGGGAGGAGGAAATGTCAACCTCAAAGACCTAATTTCCAAATCTTTCAACTATATTGAATAGAATGGCTATCTAAAAATTTTGATTGGATATGTTTGGGGAAAAGGTGGGCGTGAGAGGGGGGTTAGTTGCCCTTAAATCACTTTCAACTATTAAAAAGGGCACTAAACTTTTGAATTTTAAATTGAATGAGCCCTTTTTCAAGTTTCTACGACAAAGATTTCCATAACAGTCTTATATGCTCCGAGGGCATAAATTATAATCCTTGCCCTGAAGGTTGTGGCGGAGTGTCCTCCTCAAAAATATATTTTCTATCTGGAAATCAACTACGCTGAACAAAATGGCTATCCCAAAAGTTTTATTGGATGTGTTAGGGGGGAATGATGGGCGTAGGGGGGGGGGGCTATTTGCCCTCCAATCACTTTCGACTATTTAAAAGGGCACTAGCCCTTTGAAGTTTCAATCGAATGAGCCTTTTTTGAAGTTTCTACGACAACACCTTCTATAAAAACATTATATGCCCCCAGGGCATAGCTTAAAACCCTTGCCCTGAGGGTTGTGGGGGAGTGTTCTACTCAAAAAAATATTTTCTATCAGGAATTCAACTATCAGCTACGGTGAACATCAGGAAATCAGCTACGCTGAACAAAATGACTATCTCAAAATTTTGATTGGATGTGCTTGGGGAAATGAAGGGCGTGGGGGGGGACAGTTGCCCTCCAATCACTTTCGACAATTAAAAAGGGCACTAGCCCTTTGAATTTCCAATCGAATGAGCCTTTTTTGAAGTTTATGACAACACCTTCAAAAAAAACCTTACATGCCCCCAGGGCATAACTTAATACCCTTGCCCCGAGGGTTGTGGGGAAGTGTCGTCCTCAAAAACATATTTTCTATCTGGAAATCAACTACGTTGAACAAAATGACTATCAAAATTTTGATTGGATTTGATCGGGGGAATGATGGGCGGGGGGGAGGGGGGCTAGTTGCCCTCCACTCACTTACGACTATTAAAAAGGGCACTAGAACTCTCAATTTCCAATAGAATGAGCCCCTTTTGAAGTTTCTACGATGACCTCTTCCATATGAAGTGCCCAGCTCTAATGAAAAAAAATAAATAGTACATTGTCCCAACATCGTTCTTATATACCCTCAGGGCATAACTTAAAACCCTTGCCCCGAGGTTTGTGGGGAAGTGTCCTCCTCAAAAACATATTTTCTATTTGAAAATCAACTACACTGAACAAAATGGCTATCTAAAAATTTTGATTGGATGTGTTTGGGGAGAGGATGGGCGTGGGGCGGGCTAGTTGCCCTCAAATCACTTTAGAATATTAAAAAGGGCACTAGAACTCTTAGTTTCCAATCGAATGAGCCCCTTTTGAAGTTTCTACGACAGCCCCTTCCATATGGAATGCCCTGCTATAAAGGAAAAAAAATACTTAGTACATTGTGCCAATATCGTTCTTATATGCTCTCAGGGCATAACTTAAAACCCTTGTCCTGAGGGTTGTGGGGGAGTATCCTCCTCAAAAGCATATTTTCTATTTGGAAATCCACTACGCTGAACAAAATGGCTATCTCAAATTTTTAATTGAATGTGTTTGGGGGAAGGATGGGCATGGGGGGGGGGGGGTTAGTTGCCCTCCAATCAGTTTCGACTATTTAAAAGGGCACTAGCCCTTTGAAGTTTCAATTGAATGAGCCTTTTTTGAAGTTTCTACGACAACACCTTCTATAAAAACCTTATATGCCCCCAGGCCATAACTTAAAACCCTTGCCTTGAGGGTTGTGGGGGTGTGTTCTACTCAAAAACATATTTTCTATCAGGAAATCAACTACGTTGAACAAAATGGCTATCTCAAAATTTTGATTGGATGTGTTTGGGGAAATGATGGGCGTGGGGGGGGGGCAGTTGCCCTCCAATCACTTTCGACAATTAAAAGGGCACTAGCCCTTTCAATTTCCAATCGAATGAGCCTTTTTTGAAGTTTATGACAACGCCTTCTATAAAAACTTTATATGCCCCCAGGGCATAACTTAAAACCCTTGCCCTGAGGGTTGTGGGGAAGTATCCTCCTCAAAAACATATTTTCTATCTGGAAATACAACTACGCTGAACAAAATGACTATCCCAAAATTTTGATTGGATGTGATTGGGGGAATGATGGGTGGGGGGGAGGTGGGCTAGTTGCCCTCCCCTCTTTTTCGACCATTAGAAAGGGCACTAGAACTCTCAATTTCCAACAGAATGAGCCTCTTTTGAAGCTTCTATGACGACCCCTTCCATATTAAAAAGGGCACTAGAACTCTCAATTTCCAATCGAATGAGCCCCTTTAGAAGTTTCTATGAAAACCCCTTCCATATGGAGTGCCCTGCTCTAAAGGAAAAAAAATTATACATAGTACATTGTGCCAACATCGTTCTTATATGCCCTCAGGGCATAACTTAAAACCCTTGGCCTGAGGGTTGTGGGGGAGTGTCCTCCTCAAAAGCATATTTTCTATCTGGAAATCCACTACGCTGAACAAAATGGCTATATCAAATTTTTGATTGGATGTGTTTGGGGGAAGGATGGGAATGGGGGGGGCTAGTTGCCCTCCAATCACTTTTGACTATTAAAAAGGGCACTAGCCACTCCAATTTCCAATCGAATGAGCTCTTTTTGAAGTTTCTGCGACAAATCCATCGTTACGGAAAACGAGTATTAAAAAGGGCTTTAGCCCTTGGAATTTTCAATCGAATAAGCCTTTTTTTCAAGTTTTTATGACAACGCCTTCTATAAAAACCTTATATGTCCCCAGGGCATAACTTAAAACCTTTGCCCTGAGGGTTGTGGGGGAGTGTTCTCCTCAAAAACATATTTTCTATCTGGAAATCAACTTAGCTGAACAAAATGACTATCTTAGAATTTTGATTGGATGTGTTTGGGGAAATGATGGGCGTGGGGGAGGGGCTAGTTGCCCTCCAATCACTTACGACAATTAAAAAGGGCACTAGCCCTTTGAATTTCCAATCGAATGAGCCTTTTTTGAAGTTTCTATGACAACGCCTTTTATAAAAAACCTTATATGCCCCCAGGGCATAACTTAAAACCCTAGCCCTTAGGGTTATCGGGGAGTGTCCTCCTCAAAAACACATTTTCTATCTGGAAATCAACTACGCTGAACAAAATGACTATCCCAAAATTTTGATTGGATGTGATTTGGGGAATGATGGGTGGGGGGAGGTGGGCTAGTTGCCCTCCACTCACTTTCGACTATTAAAAAGGGCACTAGAACTCTCAATTTCCAACAGAATGAGCCTCTTTTGAAGCTTCTATGACGACCCCTTCCATATAAAGTACCCAGCTCTAAAGAAAAAAAAATAAAAAATAGTACATTGTCCCAACATCGTTCTTATACACCCTCAGGGCATAACTTAAAACCCTTTCCCCGAGGTTTGTGGGGGAGTATCCTCCTCAAAAACATATTTTCTATCTGCAAATCAACTACACTGAACAAAATGGCTATCTAAAAATTTTGATTGGATGTGTTTGGGGAGAGGATGGGCGTGGGGGTGGGCTAGTTTCCCTCAAATCACTTTAGAATATTAAAAAGGGCACTAGAACTCTCAATTTCCAATCGAATGAGCCCCTTTAGAAGTTTCTACGAAAACCCCTTCCATATGGAGTGCCCTGCTCTAAAGGAAAAAAAATACATAGTACATTGTGCCAACATCGTTCTTATATGCCCTCAGGGCATAACTTAAAACCCTTGTCCTGCGGGTTGTGGGGGAGTATCCTCTTCAAAAGCATATTTTCTATCTGGAAATCAACTACGCTGAACAAAATGGTTATATCAAATTTTTGATTGGATGTGTTTGGGGGAAGGATGGGAATGGGGGGGGCTAGTTGCCCTCCAATCACTTTTGACAATTAAAAAGGGCACTAGCCACTCCAATTTCCAATCGAATGAGCTCTTTTTGAAGTTTCTGCGACAAATCCATCGTTACGGAAAACGAGTATTAAAAAGGGCTTTAGCCCTTGGAATTTTCAATCGAATGAGCCTTTTTTTCAAGTTTTTACGACAACACCTTCTATAAAAACCTTATATGTCCCCAGGGCATAACTTAAAACCCTTGCCCTGAGGGTTGTGGGGGAGTGTTCTCCTCAAAAACATATTTTCTATCTGGAAATCAACTTAGCTGAACAAAATGACTATCTTAGAATTTTGATTGGATGTGTTTGGGGAAATGATGGGCGTGGGGGAGGGGCTAGTTGCCCTCCAATCACTTACGACAATTAAAAAGGGCACTAGCCCTTTGAATTTCCAATCGAATGAACCTTTTTTGAAGTTTCTATGACAACGCCTATTATAAAAACCTTATATGCCCCCAGGGCATAACTTAAAACCCTAGCCCTGAGGGTTATCGGGGAGTGTCCTCCTCAAAAACACATTTTCTATCTGGAAATCAACTACGCTGAACAAAATGGCTCTCCCAAAATTTTCATTGGATGTGTTTGGGGGAATGATGGGCTTGGGGGGGGGGGGGCTAGCTGCCCTCCAATCACTTTCGACTATTAAAAAGGGCACTAGCCACTCCAATTTAGAATCGAATGAGCCCTTTTGAAGTTTCTACGACAACTCCTTCGATACGAAGTGCCTGACTGAAGAAGAAAAAAAAAACATACTGCCCAGATCGTTCTTTACTTAGGCAGCACTAGCGCGCTGCCTATGATGTAGTCTGATTATGAAACTGGCTCCAAAAGATCCAAGCAATTAATAATAATAATAGAGAAAAAAAATATTAAAAATTAGTAAAAAAAAATCGTGTGGAAACCAAAAATGCTTTATAAGTTTTTTGAAGGTGCCAAACAAGTGACATTCTCGAGGCAAATCAGAAAGTTAATTCCATATAGTATCACACGCAACAATAGGATTTAAATCGTATCTTAATGTTGGAGTGCGTAGAATCAGATTATTCTGAGAGTTATTGTTCTTATAATTTGAACGATCAGATACAAAGGATGAAGTAAATTTAGGGGATCTAGGAATATTACTATGAAATTAAAGAAAGGTGAAAGGATATAGAGTTCTTCAACATCAGGTAACGGTTTAGTTGCTAAACGACTTACTTCCTGGTTAAGATTTTCTTGGCAATATCACATAAAATGCTTGGAAAGCTTCAAATTAATACTCTGATCTGTTCGTGAGATTTTGTTGCTAGACCCTTTGGAAAACCTGTAGATATATATAATGTGTTTCTATTTACTCCAAAGACGCAAAATTATCCAGATAATACTTTATCCAGATAATACTCCAGCTTTTGTGACTATTCCGTAATTTTATTATTCCGGTCTTAGCAATATTCTTATTAAAAGTGATTTAGAAGGGATCAAGTTATTGGTATCTTAAATTTCTGCTTTATCATTCTCGATCTTTCCGTAATAGTAATTTAATTTCATTATATTCAGCAACTGATGTCATTCAAACATTTAAGATATTAAGTTACAAATTTTTAAATGGTACTCCATTAAGTCTTGGTCTATTCCACCATCTTTTCCACCTTTTTTTGTAAATAGCTTCATTTTCTCGTGTTTTTGTATCTTGATTTTTTTTTTCTTTGTTTACTATCCTCTTGTGATATTTTTAAATTTTCATGTATTCGTATATGAAGGATATTCTCTGTTTGTTTCATTATGCTGTTCAAAAATCGTTTTTTATATCATGTGTATTGAAAGTAAATTATTATTATTATTATTATTAATACTGAATAACACCCTTACTGTTAACAACAGTATTAGTCATAGCAACAGTAAAAGCAGGATCAGTAGGACTACTAACACTGATAGCAGTGTTAGCAGCAGTATTTGAACTTGCATAGTACCTTTTTCGTAGTCTTTTGAAACGGAGTACCTGTTTTATTATATCTTCTAACAGCGTTTTTTGGACAAATTTCCTCAATTGCTTCTCCCCTAAGGCCGGTCCTCAATCCAATGTCTTGTATTTCGGACTGGTGCATAACCTTACACCTTTTGGAAGCTTGAGAAATGTCAGAAAAGGTCTTTTAGTCTTGAAACGGGCTAGGAGATGTTGAACGTACGTTATATAGGACTAAATACAGGTGAAAGACATTAATAATGTCAAACAAAATCTTTTGGTCTTGAAATTGACTAGGAGATTATGGCAGTTCGTAGGATAGGATTAAGTAAGGGTGTTCGACACTAAGAATTTCAGAAAAGCACTTTTGGTCTTGGAATAGGCTAGAAATTGCTGGAGGTTCGTTGTATGAGGACAAAATAAGGTTGGAGGGCACTAAATACACAGTAAAAGGTTTCTTAATCTTGGGATACGCTAGTAGATCTTGGAGGTTTGTCTTTTAGGATTAATAAGAGTGGACGACACTAAAAGCGTCGGAAAACATTTTTTGTTTCGAAAATAGGCTAGGAAATGTTGGAGGCATAGGCATTGGATAAGACGGAATAAGGGTGGTAGACGCTTAATAGGTCAAAAAATGGTTTTGACCTTTGAAAAGGCTAGGAGATGTTAGATGCATTTCTAATAGGACCTTTTCTCCCGAATTCTGGGTCAGAATGTAAGTCGGTAGAGAGAGAGCCTTGGAAAAAGGCTAACCAAAGTCTCAAGTCGTTATAGAAATAAGGATAAGAAGGCAAAGGAACTGAAAAAGGTGGAAGAGGCTAAAACAAATTCAGAGGTGTTAAAGGATACTTCAGAGGACCAAAACCCTTAAAAAAAATTACACCAACCAATAAGACACTCGATGAAGTCAATGGTAAGGGAAATTAATAAAAAAAAAGACCAGAAGAGAGCGAGATACTAGAAAAATACTAAAGCAAGTCACAAGACAGGAAATGTGAGATAAAGAAACCAAAGATGCACCAGGAGAGACCAAAAGGTTTGGGAAAAGACTAGACCACTAAAAAATGAGCCAGTTGATACCAAGAAGCTTGGGAACGATTAAAAAAAGTATTAAGGCAGGAGGTGGAAGGTAGAAAAAAGCCAAAAAGAGAGCCATGTGAGACCAGTAAGTTTTCGAAAATAATAGATTGTTAAAAGAGAGCCAGTTGAGAGCAAGAGACTTGGAAAAGACTAAAAAATCTCATAAGGGAGAGAAAGGTCTAGAAGGGGGGTCTGGTGAAATGAAAAGGGTTTGAAAAGACTAGAAAATTCTCGTGATTGGGAATATAGAAGGAAATTAAGGCCAGGTAAGAGCTAGAAGCTTGGAAAAGATTAGAAAATTTCTTAGGGCAAGAAACGGAACTTGCATGGGTGAAAGGAGTGGCAGGTGGGATCAAGAGGATAGAAAAAGACTAGAACAAGTCGTAAGAGAGAAATGGAAGGGGAAACTCTAGGTGAGACCAAGAGAGTTGGAAAAGGTTAGAATGTGTAAAAAGCCTTGGAAAAGAGCAAAAGGAGGGCCATTTGAGGCCAGACGGCTTGGAAATTGCTAGAACAAATCTTATGCCAGGGAATGGAAGGGGAATGAAGGTAAGTGAGATGAAGAGGCTTTAAAAGGGCTTGATAAAGTTATAAGACAATAATCGGAGGGGAAAAAGTAGAAGGAAGGCCAAGTTATAAGGGTTTAAAAAGACAAAAATGATGACAAAACACTTCAAAAAATAAATAAAGTTCAAGCAGAATAAACAAAATCACCTGTCAAAACCCATGAAACCCAGCACAAGGAAACGAAACAAAAGTTAGGAGGGTAAAGAAAGACTTTAAGAAGTCTTAGAGACTAAAGTAATGTGTAAGGTCTATGAAACTGTCCAGGGTCTAAAAGAATCTCAGACCAATTCGACAAGTTATTATTTCAACTTTCTACCTCACTATTTTAACATTTGTAGTTTATTACCTTCGAATACCTAGTATAAACTGTATAACAAGATACCTAATCAAAAGTTCCAGATGACCCAATTTTGGAATAGACAAGGAAAGTATCGACCACTCAATGACAAAACAGCATGACTAAACATGAAAATCATACGTTTCAAGCGTCACACCTTTGAAACGACAAAGAAAGCAGGCTTGCTTAAGCCAAATTATGAAACAGAATAAATAAACACACCAAATCATAAATTTCATGCAACACAACTATAAAATAGACATGGAAGCACCCAGCACCTCAAATAACAAAACAGCAAAACTAAACATAACAACCATAAGTTTCAAAAAGAGCACCCTCAAAATAGACAAAAAAAACTTAGCAGATAGCAGTCATACCACAAAACAGCATAACTCGTATACCAAACCATAAGTTTAAATTAGCACACCACTTGAAATCGTAAAAAAAACCCAGCACAAATAATGAAATTGCATAATTAAACATACCAAATCATATGCTTTAAACAACACACCTTTGAAATCGACCAGAAAATCACCTTAAAATCATGCCACGAAACAGCATAATTTTGAGAGAAATCTCAAACATGGAAAAGTCTTTAAGAGAAATTTCAAACATGAAAAACCCATAAGTAAAATTTCAAATATAAAAGAAATCTTTAAGAGAATTTTCAAACATGAAAAAAACTTTAAGAGAAATCTCAAATATGAATCAAACTTGAATAAAATTTTCAAAAATGAAGAAAAATTAAAAGAGATTTTTAAAAGAAAATACCATTAAAATAAAAAAAACAACACTAATGGAATATGTGTGTGTATAACATAGAAAATATACGAAGAGATTTCAAGAAATCACGGATTAAAAAATTCTAAAAACGTGTGATACACAAACTTTTGCCGGTAAAAGACATCTCCAAGGGCAGTCAGCACCAGAGTGACACTGCAGCATCATTTGGGATCTTGCTAATCAGTATCATTGGTAGAGTGATTCGCCAAAGGTCGTTACGGTGTCTGATAATGTTAGTAATAAATCCTCCCAACATGAATTGAGTGTTGTTGTGTTTTATTTAGTTCAACATCCCATCAGTATTTTCACATTAATACCTTTCACTGTATTATTAGTAATAGTAGTAGCAACAATACCCGACACTAGCATTACTATTAGTAGCAGTATTAGTGTCAGTAGTAGGGTTAATAGTAATAGTATTAGTAGTAGGTAGCAGTATTAGCATTATTGGTAGTAGTAGTAGTAGCAGTAGTAGTTGTAGTAGTAGTAGTAGCAGAAGTAGTAGTAGCATCCGTATAGTGCAGTGTCTTGTGGTTAATTCTTTATCCTTGATACTTGGCTCGTAATTTTTAACTTAATATTCTAAACCGTTCCTAAGATATTGCTGATACGCCCTTTTGACAATTTTGACATTCGTGCGCATAGTTTGTTTGGAATTAGTTCTCGTCGCGATACCGATTTCAATTTTCAGGTTAATAACCTTGACCTTGGCATTATGAGGAGTAGCAGCAGTAGGAGAAATTGCAATAATAGTAGTAGTATCCATGGTAGTAAAAGAATCAGTAGCGGTTTGAATATATTGCCTATTCGTTCCAAGATATTGCTGATACATCCTTTTTATAACTTGTATGCATTTAGCATGTTTTTATTTACTTCAACATTCCCCTCAGTCCTTGAAATGATCATCTTAATCTGCTTATCGTTAGTAATGTTCCTAGTAGAAGTAGCAATAGTCTTAGTAATAGTACGAGCAGTAGTTGTAATAAAAGTAGCAGTAGTAATAGTAGTTGTAGTAGTGGTAATAGTAGTAACAGTATTAGTAGTAGTAGTAGTAATAGTAGTAGCAGCAGTAGCAGTAGTAGTAATTGTAATAGTAGCAGTAGTAGTCGTAGTAGTAGTAGTAGTAGTAGTAGTAGCAGCAGCAGCAGTAGAAGTAATGGTATAAATTTACAACTATTCCTGGTCACAAGGAGACATGTTAACCCTATAGAGGCAATTGCTGTAGAAAAACAAAACTGTACTTTTCGAGCTTAGACTGCCATCTTACTGTCAAAAATATTGCTTATCGCAGCATCTTTTGATGGTGCAGAAAGATGGCAGTCGATTAATGTCTTCGAGGAGCTGCTGTGTGACATGTGGCCTAAGCAGTGAGTCACCAAACCAAGGGATAAGAAAAACGAATGAAAAGGTTGGCATTTTCTAAGCTAGAAACTGGAATTAAAGCGAAAAGATGGGAGATTCCGTGCATATCCTATGTTTATAAAATATATACAATTTTGAATTACTGTAGATAAAATTCATGATGTAAGAAGGAATTTGGATCTGTAGCAAGATATATTTCCTGTTGTAAAAATACGTACAAAAATATGACATCGGACGATCGTAGCTCAAAATTGTGAAGCGAACAACTAAATAAGAAAATAAAAAGGGTTAAGAAAACAGTATAATTTTACATCAGCCATTATGCAGGAGGGGTCCCTCTTACATAATAGCTCACACCACCCCTCAGGGATGGTGGATCATTGAGTAGGTAGGGTTTGTCATATATCTAATTTTCGTTTTCTTTCTAGATGGTGAAATCTTACGACAGAGTAGGAAAAGGAGCTCAAAATCGCCAAATTGACGCAGAAGAGGCAGCCAAGTATTTTTGATATTCTAGAAGAGATGCAGTCGGATTTGTCAGATAATGATGATGACGATGATCCAGACTTCCTGTCTCCAGAAGATCTTATCAATGATCTTGATTCAGACTTGCTGCCTCTATTGGACAATCGGCTCTTCTTTTTGGAAAACGATGGCGTGGAGACTAGCAGTGAGCCCAGCGACGATGACTCGAGGGATACTCCTCTAGTCAGCCACAGCAACCGGTAGTAGTAAGTACTGAAAAATCAAAGGAGAAATCGAAAGTCCAAGAAAAATTCTGCTGGAAAAAAGTAAACATAGAAAAAAGTTGATATGCCTTGGAAAGGAAAGCCTCGCCAGGTTCCACACATCTTGGAGACTCGACTGAAATATTTCCAAAAATTTTTTGACAATAAAATTCTTGAGCTGATAGTTGAACAAAGTTATGTCTTTGCACGTCAAATTGAGGGATGCAACCTCTTCCTAACTGTTGAAGAGCAAAAAGTTTTCATCAGCATTATTTTACTACTGGGGGTGATAAAAGTTCCCTATTATAGAGTGCATTGGGAAGTAGCAACCATATACCCTGCAATTGCAGACAAGATGGGCCAACAAAGATTAGACAAGATAAAACGTTTTCTTCATTTCAACGACAACCAAAAATCTAAGAAACCTGGAGAACAAGGATCTTACAAGCTATACAAGATTTGACCCGTCCTGGGTCATATTCGTTCCAGGTTTATCGAAGTCGTCCCCGAAGAACACCATTCAATTGACGTGCAAATGATTCTTTTCAAGGGACGAAGCAACTTGAGATAATATCAGAGTCAACGCTGTAGCACTACCTATAGTAAAGGTCATACGGCTCTAATGTCTTATTATTATTATTTTTTTCCCCAGAGGCACTTCATACGGAAGGGGTCGTCGTAAAAACTTCAAAGGGGGCTCATTCGATTGGAAATCGAGAGTTCGAGTGTCCTTTTTAATAGTCTAAAGTGATTGGAGGGCAACTAGCCCCCCCCCCCCATGCCCGTAATTCCCCCAAACACAACAAATCAAAATTTTGAGATATCCATTTTGTTCAGCGTAGTTGATTTCAAGATAGAAAATATATTTTGAGGAGGACACTCCCCCACAACCCTCAGGGCAAGAGTTTTAAGTTATGCCCTGGGGGTATATAAGGTTTTTATAGAAGGCGTAGCAGTAGAAACTTCAAAAAAGGCTCATTCGATTGGAAATTCAAAGGGTTAGTCCCTTTTTAACAGCCGAAAGTGATTTGAGGACAACTAACCCCCCTCTCATGCCAACCTTTTCCCCAAACACATCCAATAAAAATTTTGAGACAGCTATTCTATTAAACGTAGTTTTAAGTTCTGGAAATTAGGTCTTTGAGGATGACAACTCCCCTACATCCCTCAGGGCAAGAGTTTTAAGTTATGCTTTGGGGGCATATAAGGTTTTTATAGAAAGTGTTGTTGTAGAAACTTCAAAAAAGGCTCATTCGATTGCAAATTAAAAGGGCTAGTGCCCTTTTCAATAGTCGAAAGTGATTTGAGGGCAACTAGCCCTCTCCCCACGCCCATCATTCCTCCAAACACATCCAATCAAAATTGTGAGATAGCCATTTTGTTCAGTGTAGTTGATTTCCAGATAGAAAATATGTTTTTGTGGAGGATAATCCCCCAAAACCCTCAAGGCAAGGGTTTTAAGCTATACCCTGGGGGTATATAATGTTTTTATAGAAGGTGGTGTCGTAGAAACTTCAAAAAAGGCTCAATCGATTGGAAATTCAAAGGGTTAGTCCCTTTGAATTAACCCCCCCCCCCTCTCACGCCCACCTTTTCCCCGAACACATCCAATCAAAATTTTGAGACAGCTATTTTATTAAACGTAGTTTTAAGTTCTGGAAATTAGGTCTTTGAGGATGACAACTCCCCCACAGCCCTCAGGGCAAGTGTTGTAAGTTATGCCCTGGGAGCATATAAGGTTTTATATAGACAACATTGTCGTATAAACTTCATAGAGGGCTTATTTGATTGGAAATTGAAAGTTCTAGTTCATTTTTCAAGCGTCAAAAGATATTGGAGGGTAACCAGCTTCCTCCCCCTAAACCCTATTTTCGCAAATGCATCCAATATAAATTTTAAGATAGCTATTTTGTTAAAAATAGTTCAAAGATTATATAACAAAAATTCCGGTGTTGACACAACCCACCAGGGCCCAAGGGCAGGCTTTATAAGTTATGCCCTTGGGGCATATATGGGTCTTATGAAAGGGATACTCGTATAAACTTCAAAGAGTGATCTCATTTTATTGTAAACTGAAAGTTTTAGTTCACTTTTTAAGAGTCAAAAGAGATTGGAGGGCACCTAGCCCCCCCACTCCACTCTCTTTTTTCCTGAAACCCATCAAATAAAAACTTTGAGATAGCTTTTTTTAATAGTTCAAAGACCATATAACGAAAACTCAGGGGTCAACACAGCCCCCCAGGGCCCGAGGGCAGGTGTTGTAAGTTATGCCCTTGGGGAATATATGGTTTTTATTGAAGGGATGCTCGTAAAAAATTCAGAGATGGTTTATTTGATTGGAAATTGAAAGTTCTAGTTAAGTTTTTTCGAGTCAAAAGATATTGGAGGGCAACTAGTCCCCCCAGCCTCCATTTTCCCTAAATGCATCCAATAAAAATTTATGAGATAGGCATTAAGTCAAAAATTTCTCAAAAGTCATATAACAAAAATCAGATGTCGTCACAACCCCCCAGGGCCCGGGGGCAGGCGTTGTAAGTTATGCCCTGGGGCATATATTGTTCGTATGAAAGGGATGCTCGTATAAATTTCGGAGAGGGCTCATTTGATTGGATATTGAAATCAAGCCCTTTTTAAGAGTCGAAAGTGATCAGAGGGCAACTGGCCCCCAAGCCCTTTTCCCCCAAATACATCTGACAAAAAATTTGAGATAGCTATTTTATTAAAAATAGTTCGAAGATCATATAACAAAACTGCTTTACGTATGGTCATTTCGTCAAAAAAAGTTCAAAGGTGAGATAAGAAAAACTCCTGTGTCGACACACACCCCCCCCCAGGGCCGGGACAGGCGTTGTAAGTATTGCTCTGGGGGCATATATGGTTCTTATGAAAGGTATACTCGTATAAACTTTAGAGAGTGTTCATTTAAATGGAAATTAAAAGTTGTAGTTCATTTTCTCAGAGTGAAAAGTATTAGAGGGCAACTAGCCCCTCCCGCCCTCCATGCCTTTGGGCGTATCGGATGGATAAACCCATCCGATAAAACTTTCAGGCGACCATTTTGTTAAAAATAGTTCAACCATCAGATATTGAAACTCCAGGGTCGACAAAACCTCCCAGGGCCCAGGGACAGACGTTGTAAGTTATACTCTGGGGATTTATATGGTTTTTATAGAAGGGATACTCGTATAAACTTCAGAAGGGCTTGATTGAAAATAGAAAGTTCTAGTTCACTTTTAAAGAGTCAAAAGAGACCGAAGCTTAATCTGGTCCCCCCACGCCCTTTTTCCCCAGACCTATCCGATAAAAATTTTGAGATAGCAATTTTGTTAAAAATAGTTCAAACATCAGACAATAAAAACTCTGAGGTTGACACAAACCTATTTTTTCATTTTGATATTGTTACTTTGATATCAGTTTTGGTACTTTGATGAATATTTGATTTTTTTTAAAGTTTCGATTTTGAAATAAGGAATTTTTAAAAACTTAAAATTTTTTGCAATCAAAAACGAACAAAAATTAATTAAAAAAACTCCGAAAAAATCAGTTTTTCAAAGAAAAGTAAAGGCCATTTTAAACTTAAGCTCAGCAAATACAAATACCTTTTGAAATTCAAACTCAAAACGACCAGAAATCATAGGCAGCGCAAAACCCTTATGCCTTCCCAAGGCCAGAACAAAATTTGCACTTTACTGAAAAAAATATAAATGTTTTTACTTTTATAACTTTAATAAATCAAATAATTTTGACTACTAACTATCAGTATATGTATATTAAACTGACAATGCACATTCATTTGTATTTTTTTCAGTAAAGTGCAAATTTTGTTCTTGCCTTGGGAAGGCATAGAGTTTTGCGCCCAACTTATGTTAATTTCTGCTCGTTTTGAGTTTGACTCGGTTATTTATTTTTATTTCTGTTCGTTTCGGGTTTCATTTATTTATCGATGCTGATTTGTGGTAGTTTCGAGCTTGGTACATTATTTGATTTTATTTTTGCTCATTTTTTGTTTAATGGAGTTCTTTACTTTTCTTTGAAAAACTTATTTTGTGGAAAAAGTTTTTTAAATTAATTACTATTAAAGAATAAATGAAATCCAAAACGAACAGAAATTAAATAAACAATCATAGGAAAAAACATACAACAAGTAATAATATACATGAATAAATAGATCTTAAAGCGAGTAATACTTAGATTGAATATATCAAGCTTAAGACGAAATAAATATTTTCCTATTTAAATACAAATGAAGCTTAAAACGAACAGAAATTAAATAAACAATCAATGCAAACAAACATACAATAGATACTAATGTAAATTAATAAATAAATCTTAAAACGAGTGAAACTTAAATTGAATATGCATATTAAGCTTGAAACAAACAAAAATCAACACAAGCAAGAGTTTGGGTATGACCTCCCTTCTCTCACTGTAGAAGTCTAAAACCTACTGCGTCATTGGCGCCTTACTGAAAACTATATGCGTCTTGAACAGTCTTGGAAAGTATTAACAACATCAAATTGAATATTTTGTGTATAATGATATTAATTGTTGAAAGATCCATCAGTTCAAGAATTTATTTCGCTGTAATTGTATGTAACCTCGCTTGCGTATGCAGCCTGTCCCAAGCCAGGATAAAGAGGGAGGGTTGGGCTGTGGGCTTGCGACCCACACCCGGGACCTCAAGAGCCTGCTCTCGGGGGAATTCCAACTGAAACAACAAGTTTCAGCCTCGGATTTTCGAACCCCCTTTTGATGACGACCTCTGCATGCCCAAGGACAAGATTTATGAATGCAAAACAACACCTCAAATTTGGTTTCTGGAATGTCCGCACAATGTCTCAAGACTCCAATACTGAACAAGTGGTAAGAGCACTGAAATATTACCATCTTGACCTTCTGGCTGTGTCAGAAATTCGATGGCTAGGATCTGGATCAAATAAACTGGATGGAGATGTGACCATTATATACAGTGGATCGCAGCAAAAGCGTGAATACGAAGTAGCACTAATGATGACAAAACAGACTTCCCAAGCTCTATTACATTGGATACCAGTGTCACCTAGAATCCTAAAAACCCGCTTCATCGGTGCGCATGCGAAACTGTCAATAATAGTATGCAACACGCACACCAATGATGCCCCCGACGAAGCAAAAGACGAATTTTACAGAGCTCTCCACTCCATGGCAAACGACATACCACGGAATGACGTGGCATGTTTTCTAGGAGACTTTAACGCGAAAGTAGGTAACAATCAATTGTGTTCCCCTGAAGTTCTTGGAGAGCATGGCCTGGGCCAGCGAAACAAAAACAGAGAACTACTTATCGATTTCACGCTCCTTAACGACCTAGTAATCGGAGGTACCCTATTTTCTCATCGGGATGTACAAAAATATTCGTGGACATCTCCCGATGGCCATACCCTAAATCAGATTGACCATTGTCTTTGGAGCAGGAAGCGGAGATCAAGCCTACTTGATATAAGGGGATATAGAGGAGCTGACGTTGGCTCAGATCATAATCTGATGGAAGCAAAAATCCGCCTCAAAGTGAAAAGAAATAGAAAAGCAAATAAGGCTCCCTTAAACCCAGTCTTTGACTCGGAGAAACTGAGGTTGACAGAATTCAACCAAGCTTTTAAACTAGAGATGCGGAATAGATTTGAAGCCTTGTCTTTACTAGATGATGCTGATAGCAATCAATACTGGGAAAGCATAAAGTTGTGCTTTCACAATGCCGCGAAAGCCACCATTGGGTACCGCAAGAGCCCAAAAGACCAGTGGCTATCTGACCAAACATGGGAACTCATTGAGACAAGAAAAAAAGTAAAAGCATCACTTATCCAAAGACAAACCCCCGACCAACAGATCCTCAGAAACGATGAATACAGAGCTGAGGATAAAGAGGTAAAGAAGAGTGCCAGAAAAGACCGGAGAAACCTACATGAGCGAAAAGCAGCGCAGGCAGAAGAGGCGGCGGAGAGAGGTGATTCAAGAACCGTCTATAAAATCACTAATGAGATTACTGGAAAGAAATCCTCTATTCAACATGGACCAGTAACAGACACCGCGGGCATCCTGATAACACATCAGTCTGACGTAAACGAAGTTTGGGCCAGTCACTTCGAGAAGCTGCTAAATAGACTTCCACCAGAGGATCCCCCAGAGATTCCAGCAACAACACTGTTTTCCTTAGATATCAGCACGGATCCGCCGTCATCCACTGAATTTATAGCAGCAGCAAAGAAGCTTAAAAATGGGAAGTCGCCTTGCGACGACCGGATCTCCGCGGAAATGATCATAGCAACTGTTATGACATGCATCAAGTTCTGGACAGCGCTGTTCGCAGTAATCTGGACGACCGCCAAAGTACCTTCGGATTGGAAACGCAGCACGCTTGCGAGGATCTTTAAGAAAGGCAATACGTCCTTCCCAGGCAACTGGTGAGGAATCTGCATGCTTTCCATACCTAGCAAATTGCTGATGCACATTTTACTGCAAAAAATCAACTCGCAGCTTGACAGATACCTTCGCGACGAGCAACATGGATTCAGACCGAACCGTTCATGTGCAGATTTGATATTCACCCTACAGCTACTGACGGAAGAAAGCAGAGAATGGCGCTCCAAAATCTATATGATATTCATCGATTTTGAGAAGGCATTTGACTCAGTAGACCGCCAAAGTCTGTGGAAGATCCTGCTGCATTACGGAATCCCTGAAAAGATAGTTTCACTGATTGTTGCGTTTTATGAAGATAGCGAGTGCTGTGTAAAGACACCAGATGGCCAAACCCGTTTCTTCCGCATTATGTCAGGAGTTAAGCAAGGTTGCGTCTTGTCATCGCTACTTTTTGTAATTGTCATTGATTACATACTACGAAGTACAAGCACAGACGGAATCCAGATAAATCCAGAAACGAGCCTCAGTGATGTAGACTTCGCTGACGACATCGCCGTCCTAGAATCATGCAAGCAAAGACTCCAAGAACTCCTTGACAAAGTGAGGGATAGAGGCGGCCATGTCGGCCTAAAAATAAATAATGAGAAAACAAAATGCATGGTTACCACAGATTCAACCATGAGCATCACTTGCAGAGACCAACACATAGAGCAAGTTGTCCATTTCAAATACTTGGGAAGCATAATAGAAAGTACCGGATTGACCACAAAAGAAGTGCTCACAAGAATCAGCCAAGCCAATGGGGCCTTCAATAGATTACGGAATGTGTGGCTGTCCCAAAGCTTCTCTATACGGCTAAAGCTACGACTCTTCAATAGCAATGTTATGCCAGTGCTGCTTTACGCTGCCGAAACCTGGCACCTGAACTAGAAACAAGAGCTAAGAATACTAGCTTTCGGAAACACATTTCTCAGAAGAATTCTCAACATCCGTTGGCAGCAGAGAATAACAAACCAATCCATCCGTGACAAGACTGGCCAGCCTCTTGTGACACATATCATAAGAGTCCGCCGATGGAGATACCTTGGCCACGTACTACGTATGGACAATCTCCGACTACCAAATGCAGTGCTCCATTGGCAGCAATCGGGTCCACGCCATAGTGGCAGACCCAGAAACACCCTGCGTCTAACGTACCAGACAGATCTCTGTAACCTGCACGCATCAATCCAACCTCAGTGGGAGGACATACTGGCAGCAGCAAACCGGCGGGAAGATTGGCGGCTCCTTCTTGATGCCCTGGGTGCCTCTGGAGGCACAGGTGGATCTAAGGTAAGGTAAGGTAATTGTATTATTATTTTCAATGCTGTAAGAACTGGAAAAGAAAGTATTTGTAATATAATCCGTTTTCAGTTGAGCGCTTTTTATTTTTACAGTTTATTGGTTTTTATTTACAGTTAGGAAAGGAGGCAGTATCCAATCACTTGTTTGTAGGGAAACTATATTCGTCTTTTACAACTTTAAAAAGAGCTAATAAATTAAACTGAATATTTGATGTATAATAATATTAATTGCTGAAAGCTTATCAGTTCAACATGTTACTATAATTTTAATGTTTATTTTCAGAGATAAGTACAAAAGATTCAATTTTATTTTCAATATTAAGTACAAAAGCAAATATTTGTCACAAAATTGGTTTCCAGTAGAGTGCCAATGACGCAGTAGGTTTTAGACTTTTACAGTGAGAGAAGGAGGTCATACCCGAACTCTTGTTTGTGTTGGTTTTTGTTCGTTTCAACCTTAATTTGCATATTCAATTTAAGTTTCACTCGTTTTAAGATTTATTTATTAAATTACATTAATATCTATTGTATGTTCGTTTGCATTGACTGTTTATTTAATTTTTGTTCGTTTTAATTTTCATTTGTATTTCAATAGGTAAATATTTTTTTCGTCTTAAGCTTGATTTTTCTATTAAATCGAAGTATTACTCGCTTTAAGATCTATGTATTCATTTATATTATTACCTGTCGTATGTTTTTGCTACGATTGTTTATTTAATTTCTGTTCGTTTTGGGTTTCATTTATTCTTTAATAGAAATTTCTGGTCGTTTTGATTTTGAATTTTAAAAGGTATTTGTATCTGCTGAGCTTAAGTTTAAAATGGCCTTTACTTTTCTTAGAAAAACTTATTTTTTCGGAAGTTTTTTTTTAAATTAATATACCAAAGAAACCGACGAAGTGGGGAATAAAATTGTTCACAAGAGCTGGTGTTTCAGGGTTTGAACATTATTTTTAAGCTTATCAAAGTAAGGGCACTCTTATTGAAGATGACATAGAGCTAGATATTGGAGTTGGAGGCAACATAGTGTTACGTCTGGTGAGTACCTTACCAGAGAAAATGAA
>NC_142808.1:54787789-54860456 GCF_049724085.1 Artemia sp. Qi Xiang Cuo
TTTGAAGTTTTTTATCAAATTTCATCTCCTGTCTTCCACTTACATCCATTTGTGTTGTCCTCATGTACACAAGTTTGCTTAATGGATAAACTGTTCCTGATAATATTTGTCTCATTTTATATTTCCCTAAGAGGGGGAAGTCACGCATAAATTTTACCTCAATTAATCATCATTGATAATACATGTGAAGCACAAAAGATAAGATAAAATTTTTCCATTGCATTCTTGTCACAGCAAAGGGAGACTGGAGATTTTTTTTTTATCTGAAAGCATCCAAATTGGATAGAGCAAAGAGATTGCGTAGTCAATGTTGGGAATTCCTTCCTGAGAAATCTCCAAGGATTTCCCTGCAGAAGGAAAAAAGTGAGATTACATTTTTCCCTGTTCTACTAGTCCTGGAACATTGCCATTCACTATTTAATCAAATCAGGAGATATAACGTAAATACATAATACACATGAATTAGAGACATCAATTGAAGGTGTGGCAGGGTTTGCTCTTTTTCCTTAAGTTAAAATTAGACGATCTCATAGTTTCCCAACCAAATTTGACTATCGTCAAAACTGTTTTACGGATGAAGTTTTACCATTAGAGGTGATGCTCATGGGCATCGACAGGGGGGGGGGCATGCCCCCTGAAAATTTTGAACTATAAAGTAATTACAAGGAAACCGAAGAAAAGAGAGCAGAATAGGGAAAACCATAAAAAAATGTGTGTTGCCCCATTTTTGGCTGCCTGCAAACAGATTTTTATCCTTAATAAGGTAAAAGATTCTAATTTGTGGCTGATTCACCCCTTTCCAGTTTTCCACAAATATTTTTGCAATATGATTTGGTTGGAGTAACAAGACAAAATCAAATTATTCATAGTAATGAATTGTAAGTAAATAACGATCCTTGTCAATAACGAAAGTGCAAGAGCCTAACTATGGATCACATTCAATCAAAGAATCAGCTTTTTATGGTAATCCTGAATGTTTATTTGTTTATTATTAATTAGAGCAGTTATTAGTACGCAAGAAAGTTCGTATAATTATAGAAATTTCGGTAATTATAGAAATAAGGGGCAATTTTGGTAAAAATATGCCGTTTTGTTTGCATTGCAAGAGTACCCATGAGCTGATATATGAAGCCACTATAATCAGAAATGTTTCCCTGAACGGAGTGCTGGGAATTTGTGTATTTTCCCCCTGAATGGATGTTCTTTTGCATTTTATTATCATTTTATTTTCAGGAGCGATTGTAGGCTAATTATCTAGTTGTCACTCAGAAAAAGATTGGATTTTTCCAGTTATGAAGTATAAAGATGTCAAATTTATTGGTTTATGGTATTCAAAATTAAATTAAAAATAAGGAATCAAATTTTTATTTGATTTTTTTAATCTCAGTTTTAATGTTTTATTTTGAACAAACTATTTTGATAATGCGTTACTTTTTATAAACACAGAGTCTAAAGACATTAAATAATTTGGTGTTTAATAACCAAGTTCAAAGATTGTCAATATTGATAAGAAAAATAATTAAAAAAAAAACTTTCAGAAAAATAATTTTTTAAAAGAAAAGTAAAGGCCATTTTAAACTTAACCTCAGCATATAAAAATAATTTTTCAAATTCAAAAACAAAACGACCAGAAATTACTATTAAAGAATAAACGAAACCCAAAACGAACAGAAATTAAATAAACAATCATAGCAAAAACGTACAACAATTAATAATATAAATTAATAAATAGATCTTAAAGCGAGTAATGCTTAGATTGAATATGAAAATCAAGCTTGAGACGAAAAAAATATTTTCCTACTGAAGTACAAATGAAACTTAAAATGAACAGTAATTAAACAAACAATCAATGCAAACAAACGTACAATAGATATTAATGCAAATTAATAAATAAATCTTAAATCAAGGGAAACTTAAATGGAATATGCAAATCAAGCTTCAAACGAACAAAAACCAACACAAACAAGAGTTTGGGTATGACCTCCTTCTCTCACTGTAAAAGTCTAAAACCTACTGCGTCAGTGGCGCTTTACTGAAAACCAATTTTATTACAAATATTTGCTTTTGTAGTTAATATTGAAAATAAACATTAAAATTATAGTAATATTTTGAACTGACGAGTTTTCACCAATTAATATCATTATACATCAAATATTCAGTTTAATTTATTAGCTCTTTCTACAGTTGTTAAAGACGAATATAGTTTCACTACAAACAAGTGTTTGGATACTGCCTCCTTTCCCAACTGTAAATAAAAACCAAAAGCCTACTGCGTCATTGGGGCTTAACTGAAAACAGATTGTATTACAAATATTTTCTTTTCCAGCTCTTACAGCATTGAAAATAAAAATACAACTACAGTGAAATGAATTCTTGAACTGATGGTTCTTTCAATAATTAATATCATTATAAATCAAATATTCAATTTGATGCTGTTTATACTTTCTAAGACTGTTCAAGACGCATATAGTTTTCAGTAAAGCGCCAATGACGCAGTAGGTTTTAGACTTTTTGCACACCGAAGTTTTTGTTATCAGAACTTTAAACAATTTCTAACAAAATGTCTATCTCAAAATTTTAATTTGATGCATTAAGGGCGTGGAGGAGGGAGGGTGGCTAGTTGCCCTCCGATCTCTTTTGACCTTTAAAAGTGAACAAGAACTTTCAATTTTCAATCAAATGAGCCCTCTCCGAAGTTTATACGAGCATCTCTTCCATAAGAACTATATATGCCCCTAGAGCATTACTCGTAACACCTGCCTCCGAGCCCTGGCAGGTTCTGTCGACACAGGAATTTTTCTTATCGGACCTTTGAACTATTTTTAATGAAATGGCTATTGTAAAAATTTTATCGGATTGGCTTGGAGAAAAAAGGTTTGTGGGGGGAGGGGGGCTTAGATGCCCTCGGATCTCTTTTGACTCTTTAAAATTGAACTAGAACATTCAATTTCCAATCAAACGAGCCCCGTCTGAAGTTTATACGAGCATCCCTTTCATAAGAGCAGGTTCCCTCCCATATACGCCCCCGGGACAACACTTGCAACGCCTATCCCCTGGGCACTTAGGGGAGTTTTTATTATCTAATTTTTGAACAATTTCCAAAACACAGGCTATCTCAAAATTTGCAGTGGACGGGTTTGGGGAAAAGAGAGCATGGGGGGGCTAGTTTAACTCTTTTGACTCTTAAAAAGTGAACTAGGACTTTCAATTTCCAATCAAATACGCCCTCTATGAAGTTTATATGAGCATCCCATTCATAAGAACCATAAATGCTCTTAGGGCATAACTTAGAACGCCTTCCCCTGTGCCCTGGAGGTTCTATTGACACCGAATTTTTTCTTATCCTACCTTGGAACTATTTTTAACAAAATGTCTGTCTCAAAATTTTCATCAGCTGGGTTTTGAAAAGGAAGGCGTGGAGGGGGGGGGGGTAGCTGCCCTCGGATCTCTTTTGTCTATTAAAAAGAGAGCTTGAAACTTTCAATATCCAATCAATATATATACCCCAGGGCATAACTTACAACGCCTGCCCCCGAGCCCTGGGGGGCTGTGATGACACCTGAGTTTTTGTTATCTGACTTTTGAGCAATTTTTAACTTAATGGTTATATTAAAATTTTTATTCGATGCATTTTGGGAAAAAGGGGAGGTTGGGGGCTAGTTGCCCTCCAATCTCTTTTGACTCTAAAAAATGAACTAGAACTTTAAATTTTTAATCAAATGAGCCATCTATGAATTTTTTACGAGTATCCCTTCAATGAGAACCATATATTTCCCCAGAGCATAACTTACAACACCTGCCCTCGGGCCCTGGGGGGCTGTGTTGACACCTGAGTTTTTGTTATATGGCCTTTGAACTATTTAAAAAAAGCTATCTCACAGTTCTTATCAGATAAGTTTGAGGAAAAAAGCGTGGGAAGGGGGGGGCTAGGTGCCCTCCAATCAATTTTGACTCTTAAAAAGTAAATTAGAACTTTCAATTTCCTATCAAATGAGCCCTCTTTGAAGTTTATACGAGCATCCCTTCTATAAGACCCAAATATGCCCCCAGCGCATAACTTAAAACGCCTGACCCTGGGCCCGGGGGGGGTGTGTCGACATCGGAATTTTTGTTGCATGATCTATGAACTATTTTTAACAAAATAGCTCTCTAAAAAATTTTATTGGGTGCATTTGGGAAAAAAAGGTTTGAGGGGGGGAGGGGGAGCTGGTTGCCCTCCAATATCTTTCGAAGCATAAAAGTGAACCAGAACTTTCAATTTCCAATCAAATGAGCCCTCTCTGAAATTTATACGAGCATTCCTTCCATAAGAACCATATATGCCCCAGGGCATAACTTACCCCTGAAGACTGTGGGGAGAGTGTCCTGCTCAAACATGTAATTTCCAGAATTTCAACTATGTTGAACAAAATGGCTATCTCAAACTTTGATTGGATGTGTTTGGGGAAATGGTGGGCGTGGAAGGGGCGTTAGTTGCCTTCCAATCACTTTCGACAATTAAAAAGGGCACTAGCCATTTAAATTTTCAACCAAATGAGCCCTTTTTGAAGTTTCTACGATAACGCTTTCTATAAAAACCTTATAAGCCCCCAGGTGATAACTTACAACCCCTGCCCTGAGGGCTGTGGGCGGGGGGGGGGGGGTTATCATCCTCAGTTGCCTTAGAATCATTTTTGGTTATTAAAACCGGAACTAGCCATTTATATTTCCAATCGATATGAGCCTTTTGTGAAGTTTTTATGACAACGTTGCTTATAAAAAACCTTATATGCCCCCACGGCATAACTTACAACCCTTGCCCTGAGGGATGTGGGGGAGTATTCATCCTCAAAAACCTAATTTCCAGAACTTAAAACTACGTTTAATAAAATGGCTACCTCAAAATTTTGATTGGATATGTTTGGGGGAATGATGGGCGTGGGGGGGGCTAGTTGCCCTTCAATCAGTTTCGACTATTAGAAAGGGCACTAGCCCTTTGAATTTCCAATGGAATGAGCCTTTTCTGAAGTTTCTACGACAACGCCTTCAATAAAAACCTTATATGCCCCCAAGGCATAACTTAAAACACTTGCCCTGAGGGTTGTGGGGGAGTGTCCTCCTCAAAAACATATTTTCTATCGGGAAATCTACTAAGTTGAACAAAATGGCTATCTCAAAATTTTGATTGGATGTTTATGAGAGAATGTTAGGCGTGGGGGGGGGGGTAGTTGCACTCCTTTCAGTTTCGACTATTAAAAAGGGCACTAGAACTCTCGATTTTCAATCGAATGAGCCCCCTTTGAAGTTTCTACGACAACCCCTTCCATTTGAAGCGCCTCTGGAAAAAAAAAAATAAATGAATAATCAGAGGCAACGCTATATCGTTGCCTATAGTAAAGGTCATACGGCTTCAATCTTTTACTGTTTATTATTATGTTTTTTTCCTAGAGGCACTTCTTATGGAAGGGTTCGTCATAGAAACTTCAAAGGGGGCCCATTCGATTGGAAATCGAGAGTTCTAGTGCCCTTTTAAAAGTCGAAAGTGATTGGAGGGAAACTAGCCCCCCCCACGCCCATCATTCCCCCAAACACATCGAATCAAAATTTTGAGATGGCCATTTTGTTCAGCGTAGTCAATTTCCGGATAGAAAACATGTTTTTGAAGAAAACATTACCTCACAACCCTCAGGGCAAGGGTTTTAAGTTATGGCCTGGGGGCATACAAGGTTTTTATAGAAGGCGTTGTCGTAGAAACTTCAAAAAAGGCTCATTCAATTGGAAATTCAAAGGGCTAGTGCCCTTTTTAATAGTCGAAACTGATTGGAAGGAAACTAGCTCCCCCACGCACAGCATTCCCCCAAACACGTCCACTCAAAATTTTGAGATAGCCATTTTGTTCAGCGTAGTTGATTTCCCGATAGAAAATATATTTTTGAGGAGGACACTCCCCCACAACCCTCAAGGCAAGGGTTCTAAGTTATACCCTGAGGGTATATATAGTTTTTATAGAAGGCGTTGTCGTAGAAACATCAAAAATACTCATTTGATTGGAAATTCAAAGGTCTAGTGTCCTTTTCTAATAGTCTAAAGTGATTTGAGGGCAACTAACCCCCTCTCGCGCCCAGCTTTTCCCAAAGACATCTAATCAAAGTTTTGAGACAGTCATTTCATGAAACGTAGTTTTAAGTTCTGGAAATTAGGTCTATGAAGGTGACGACTCCCCCACAGCCCTCAGGGCAAGGGTTGTAAGTCATGCCCTGGGGGTATATAAGGTTTTGTATAGACAACGTATTCGTAAAAACTTCAGAAAGGGCTCATTCGATTGGAAATTTAAATGGTTAGTTCCCTTTTCAGTAGTCGAAAGTGACTCTAAGGCAACTGATACCCCTTCCATGCCCACCATTTCCACAAACACATCCAATCAAAATTTTGATGTAGTCATTTTGTTCAACGTAGTTGAAATTTCTGGAAATTATATGTTTCAGCAGGACATTCCCCCCAAAGTCTTTAGGGATAAGGGTTATAAGTTATACCCTGGGTGCATATATGGTTCTCATGGAATAAATACTTGTATAAACTTCAGAGGGGGCTCATTTGATTGGAAATTGAAAGTTCTAGTTTACTTTTTAAGCGTCAAAAAATATTGGAGGGCACCCAGCTCCCCCCCCCCCCAAAAAAAAAAAAAATGCACCCAATAAAAATTTTAAGATAGCTATTTTGTTAAAAATAGCTCAAAGATCATATAAAAACTCACCAGGGCCCGGGGGCAGGCGTTGAAAGTTATGCCCTTGGGGCATATATGGGTCTTATCGAAGGGATGCTCATACTAACTTCAAAGAGGGATGATGTGATCACAAATTGAAAGTTCTAGTTCACTTTTTAAGAGTCAAAAGAGATTGGAGGGCACTTAGCCCCCCCCCCCCTCCACGCCCTTTTTTCCTCAAACCCATCCGATAAGAACTATGAGATTGTTGTTTTAATATTTCAAAGACCATATAACAAAAACTCAGGGGTCGGCACAGCCCCCAGGGCCCCTCGGCAGATGTTGTACGTTATGCCCTGGGCGAATGTAAGGCTCTTATTGAAGGGATGCTCTTAAAAAATTCAGAGACGGCTCATTTGATAGGAATTGAAAATTTCTAATTAAGTTTTTTAGAGTCAAAAGAGATTGGAGGGCAACTAGCCCCCCCCCCCACCCCCTTTTCCCCAAACACATCCAATAAAAATTTTGAGATAGCCATTAAGTTAAAAATTTCTCATAAGTCAGATAACAAAAACTCAGGTGTTGTCAAAACCCCCCAGGGCCTGGGGCCAGGTATTGTAAGTTATGCTCTGGGGCATATATTGTTCGTATGATAGGGATTCTCGTATAAACTTCAGAGAGGGCTCATTTGATTGGATATTGAAAGTTCGAGCTCACTTTTTAATAGTTAAAAGAGATCCGTGAGAAGCTAGGCCCCCCCACGCGTTCTTTTTCCAAACCCATCTGATGAAAAATTTGAGATAGACATCTTGTTAAAAGAAAATAGTTCAAAGGTCGGATATGAAAAACTCCGGTGTCAATACGACCCCCCAGGGCACAGGGGAGGGCGTTCTATTAGGGCATGTATGGTTCTTATGAAAAGGATGTTCGTATAAACTTCATAGAGGGCTCATTTGATTGGAAATTGAAAGTTATAGTTCACTTTTTAAGAGTCAAGAGAGTTAAACTAGCCCCCCCCCCTTTCCATGCTCTTTTTCCCCAAACCCGTCCGCTACATATTTTAAGATAGCCAGTGTTATGGAAATTGTTCAAAAATTAGATAACAAAAACACCCCCGCGAGCCCGGAGGATAGGCTTTGTAAGTGTTGTCCTGGGGGCGTATATGGTTCTTATGCAAGGGACGCTCGTATAAACTTCAGAGGGTACTCATTTGATTTGAAATTGAAAGTTCTAGTTCAATTTTTAATAGTCAAAAGATATCCAAGGGCAACTAGCCCCCTTCCCCTACACACACACCCTTTTTCCCCAAGCCCTTCCGATACAATTTTTCTAATAGCCATTTAATTAAAAATAGTTCAAAGGTCAGATAAGAAAAAATCCTGTGTCGACGGAACCCGCTAGGGCACGGAGGCAGGCGTTATGAGTAATGCTCTAGGGGCATATATAAATCTTATGGAAGGTATGCTCGTATAAACTTCGGAGAGGGTTCATTTGATTATAAATCGAAAGTCCTTTTTAACTTTTTAAGAGTCAAAAGAGATCGGAGGGCAAATAACCCCCCCCCCCTCTTCCTCGCCCTAAATGCATCAGATGAAATTTTGAGATAGACATTTTGTTCTGACTACAAAAAACTCCGGTGTCGACACAGCCCCCCAGGGCACGGGGGTAGGCATTCTTAGTTATGCCCTGGGGGCATATATGGTTGTTATGGAAGGGATTCTCGTGTAAAATTCCTAGAGGGCCCATTTGATTAGAAATTGATAGTTGTAATTTACTTTTTAAGAGTAAAAAAAGATTGGAGGGCAGCTAGCCTCTCCCCACACTCCATTTATTTTTTCCCAGGGGCACTTCATATAGAAGGGGTCGTCGTATGAACTTCAAAGGTGGCTCATTTAATTGGAAATCGAGAGTTCTAGTGCTCTTTTTAAGAAAGAGCACTGGTCAAAAGTGACCAGAGGACAACTGCCCCCCAGCCCTTTTTCCCCAAATACATCTGATAAACAATTTGAGGTAGCCATTTTGTTAAAAATAGTTCAAAGATCACATAACAGAAACTCCTTTACGTATGGTCATTTCATTAAAAATAGTTCAAAGATCATATAAGAAAAACTCCTGTGTCGACACCCCCAGGAGTAGGTGTTGTAAGTATTGCTCTGGGGGCATATATGGTTGTTAAGGAAGGTATGCTCGTATAAACTTCAAAGAGGGTTAGTTTTAATGGAAATTAAAAGTTGTAGTTCATTTTCTCAGAGTGAAAAAGATCAGAGGGCAACTAGCCCCTCCCGCCTTCCACGCCTTTGTTTGTATCGGATGGATAAACCCATCCGATAAAAATTTCAGGTGACAATTTTGTTAAAAATAGTTCAACCATCAGATATTAAAATTCCAGGGTCGATACAACCCCCCAGGGCCCAGGGATAGGCGTTGTAAGTTATAATCTAGGGATATATATGGTTCTTTTAGAAGTGATACTCGTATAAACTTCAGAGAGGGCTCATTTGATTGAAAATAGAAAGTTCTAGTTCACTTTTAAAGATTCAAAAGAGATCAAAGCTTAATCCAGTCCTCCCACGCTCTTTTTCCCCAAACCCACCCGATAAAAATTTTGAGATAGCAGTTTTGTTAAAAATAGTTCAAACACCAGATAATAAAAACTCCAAGGTTGACACAGCCCATTTTATCACTTTAAGTTTGTTACTTTGATATCAGTTTTGCTACTTCGATGAATATATGATTTCTTTTTTAAGTTTGATTTTGAAATAAGGAATTTTTAAAAACTAGAAATTTTTTCAATCAAAAACAAACAAAATATAATTAAAAAAAAAACTTTCCGAAAAATAAGTTTTTCAAAGAAAAGTAAAGGCCATTTTAAACTTAAGCTCAGTAGATACAAATACCTTTTAAAATTCAAACTCAAATCGACCAGAAACTACTATTAAAGAATAAATGAAACCCAAAACGAACAGAAATTAAATAAACAATCATAGCAAAAACATACAACAAGAAATAATATAAATGAATAAATAGATCTTAAGCGAGTAATGCTTAGACTGAATGTTAATATCAAATTTAAAATGAAAATAAATATTGTCTTATTGAAGTATAAATAAAACTTAAAACGAACAGAAATTTAATAAACAATCAATGCAAACAAACATGCAATAGATATTAATGTAAATTAATAAATAAATTTTAAAACGAGTGAAACTTAAATTGAATATGCAAATCAAGCTTGAAACGAACAAAAATCACCACAAACAAGAGTTTGGTTATCACCTCCTTCTCTCACTGTTAAAGTCTGAAACCTAGTGCGTCATTGGCGCTTCACTAAAAACTATATATGTCTTGGACAGTCTTGGAAAGTATAAACAACATCAAATTGAATATTTGATGTATAATGATATTAATTGTTGAAAGATCTATCAGTTCAAGAATTTATTTCACTGTAATTTTATTTTTATTTTAAAACTGTAATAATTAGAAAAGAAAATATTTGTAATATAATCCGTTTTCAGTTAAGCACCAATGACGCAGTAGGCTTTTGGTTTTTATTTACAGTTAGGAAAAGAGGCAGTATCCAAACACTTGTTTGTAGGGAACTATATTCCTCTTTAACAACTTTAAAATGAGTTAATAAATTAAACTGAATATTTGATGTATAATGATATTAATTGCTGAAGGCTCATCAGTTCAAAATGTTACTATAATTTTAAGGTATTTTTTTCAATATTAAGTACAAAAGAAATTTTTGTCATAAAATTTGTTTTCAGTCAAGCGCCAATGACGCAGTAGGTTTTAGACTTTTACAGTGAGAGAAGGAGGTCATACCCAAACTCTTGTTTGTGGTGATTTTGTTCGTTTCAAGCTTGATTTGCATATTCAATTTAAGTTTCACTCGTTTTAAGATTTATTTGTTAATTTACATTAATATCTATTCTATGTTTGTTTGCATTGATTGTTGATTTAATCTCTGTTCGTTTTAAGTTTCACTTATGCTTCAATAGGAAAATATTGTTTTTCGTTTTAAGCTTGATATTCATATTCAATCTAAGCATTACTCGCTTTATGATCTATTTATTTATTTATATTATTACTTGTTGTATGTTTTTGCTATGATTGTTTATTTAACTTCTGTTCGTTTTGGGTTTCATTCATTCTTTAATAGTAATTTCTGGTTGTTTTGAGTCTGAATTTTAAAAGGTATTTGTATCTGCTGAGCTTAAGTTTAAAATGCCTTTACTTTTCTTTGAAAAATATATTTTTGGAAAATTTTTATTTAATTAATAATAATAAAACATAGTAGCCGTATGTCCTTTACTATAGGCAACGCTATAGCGGAGTTTCCCGAAGAAATCGTGGCTAACTGACGAAACACTGCAGGTCATATAGCAAAGGCGGGGGGCAAGACTTCTTGGGGACATGGCCACCTATCGAAGGCTCAATGGAGTGCGGAACAGACTTATTCACCGAGACCGAACTCAGTTTGTTGCAAGGAAAGCCGATGAAATCGAACTAGCAGCAAAAAAGAAAGACATGGGTAGCCTGTTCAAGCACCTCCGCGATCTCACAGAAAATAAAACACCAGCATTGGGACCCGTCCTATCCAGGGATGGGACACTTCTCTCGGATGAGGGTTCTTGTTTCGAGCGGTGGAAGGACCACTTCTGCTCACTCCTGAACAACACTAGCCCGTCTATGCCTCCTACTGATAGTCCCAGCCAACCTGGCAGTCCAAGATCCGAAACAGATGCTCCTCCAGACGAGCCTTTCAGTCCCTCAGAAATTGGAAATGCAGTAAAAAGGCTCAAGAACAATAAGGCTGCCGGTATCTGTGGCCTGAGTGCGGAGCTGCTAAAATATACAGGTCCTGTTATGATCCTGTTTCTCCACACCCTGTTCTCTACAATCTGGCAAACCGAGATAATTCCCCGAACATTGGTGGAAGGGTGTCATTATCCCTTTATGGAAGTGGAAAGGTTCTAGAAGCGACTGCTCGAACTACCGTGGAATAACCCCACTGTCTGTCCCAGGAAAACTTTTCTCAATGGTCCTGTTAGATTGATGTCGAAATATCATTCGTAAAATCCGGCGACCGGAGCATGCTGGTTTCATGTCGGACCGTTCAACCATCGAGCAGATTTTTACGATCCGACAAATCATATAAAAAGCCACGGAGTTCCGACAAAAAGCTTTTTTTACCTTCGTCGACTTCCGTGCTGCGTTCGACTCAGTGGACCGAGAAGCTCTTTGGCGGATTCTAGAATCGACAGGCCTCCCTAAGAAATACTGCAGACTCTTCAAAGCTCTACACTATGGGACGGAGAGCTGTGTTCAAGTGAACGGCCACCGCAGCCCGTTCTTCCAAATCACGACAGGAGTGCGCCAAGGATGTGCAGTTGCCCCAGAGCTCTTCAATGTCATCATAGACTACGTTATGACTAGGACTACTTCACGTCTCAGCTTTGGACTCAAGTTTGGAGATCGTGTCATTACAGATGCTGATTTTGCCGTTGACTTAGCCATTCTGGTGGACTCCATGGAGCAGTTGCTGGAAGCGCTTCGAATCCTACGAGAAGAAGCTGCCAAAGTAGGACTGCAGATAAACTGGACTAAAACGAAAATTATGGCCATAGACCCATCTTCTCCTGCTGCTAATCCTTCAGTTAGCCTGGAAAGCACCACTAGCATCGAAGTTGTCCAAAGGTTCACCTACCTGGGCTCCATAATTTCTTCAGATGGCTCGCTTCTTTCTGAACTACAAGCGAGAATATCCAAAGCGTCTTCTGCCATGGGCAGACTGAACCGTCACCTCTGGCGAAAACCGAACATCAGTCGCACAACGAAGCTGCGGATTTTCAACGCCCTCGTCGGTTCTGTGATGCTCTATGGAGCTGAGACGTGGCAAGCTTCAGCCGCAACCCTCAAGACAATTGATGTCTTTCAGTCGAAGAGCCTGAGGAGGATCGAAGGTCTACGATGGTTTGACTTCTTCAGCAATGAGAAGCTGCTGCTGCTCAACAAGCAGTCTCGGTTTTCGATCCAAGCAGCCGAGCGAACACTACGATGGTTCGGACACCTACTTCGAATGCCTCCACACACACCTGCGAAAACGATCCATGACTTCGACCCTGTGAAAGCCGGTTCGAAGCGACCTCGCGGTTGACCAAAGAAACGATGGTCTGACAGCCTTTCTGAATTCCTGACGATTGCAAATATCAGGTTGAGTAATTTGCAAACTCTTGCCCTGGACCAAAGCGGATGGAGCAGACTGACATTACTCTTTACGCCAAGCAGCAACTGGCAGGAGACATAAGTCAAAGTAAGTCAACGCTATAGCGTCGCCTCTATCTGTCCAACGCTCCGACATTGCTCGACGAAACTGCATGCTGGGAGCTTATATCATAGTTTTTGTAAGTAGGCTATTCTTTTGTGTATTTTTTGTAATTACTTACTTTTTTCATTTTTATATACTTTTACTTTAATTGACATACTTTTTCCATTGCCTTTAAAAAAATGTTTGTCTCAAAGCTTCCTTACATAAAAAAAAATGTTTTTGTTCAACTGAAAGTAAGGAGCAACATTAAAACTTAAAACGAATAGAAATTATTACGTATATGAAGGGGATTCCCTCGTCCTCAGTATTTCACTCTTCATGCTACAGTTTCTCGGCACTTAAAAAAAAATATTTATTGTTCTCATTAAACAACCCTTGTGTTTCAGGAGCCATTTTTAAGGAATTGGGACAAAATTTCAACTTTAGCGTTAAGAGCAAGGTGTTGAGAAAGGGTGACCTTCTCATATACGTAATAATTTCTGTTTGTTTTAAGTTTTAATGTTGCTCCTTACTTCCAGTTGAAAAAACTTGTTTTTCTTATTTAATTTCTGATCATTTATAAAATAACGCCAGGACACCTGAGTCCACCTCCAAAGAAAATCCCTCCCCCCACAGAAATATCCTCTGGAAAATTCAATCTTGGCGAAAATTTATCCCGGACAATTACCGTTAACATCTCCACGCGTAAAATTGAATCGGTAAAAAGAAAGCTAGACATATAAAGAAAATCCGTATAGGAATTCTGGCAAATTCACTCACTGTAAAATATCCCCTGAAAAGTTTACCCCCTAGGAATTTCCCTCTCCAGAGAAAATTCTTCCCGTCTAAAATCCTCCCAGCAGAAAATTCCTCCTCCCCTCCGCACCCGAAAAATGTATGCATACTTTCCAATAACAAATAAAACAATTGGAAAATCTTAAAACTTAAAAACATTTCCCCAGGGGCTGTAGGGGGTCATTTCATCTCCAAAGAAATAGTTATTGGGTTTTTCGACTATGTTGAACAAAAAAGCTATTTCAAAATTTTGATCGGACGATTTTGGAAAAAAGTGGAGTGGGAGGGGGCCTAGTTGCCCTTCAATTTTTTGGTCCCTTAAAAAGGGCACTGGAACATTTCATTTCCGTTAGAATGAACCCTCTCTAGATGTTTTAGGATCACTGGGTTGATACGATCACCCCTGAGGTCAAAAAATAAACACATATCCATAGTGGAAATCAGACAAATTTTCTTAGGCTCGTTGCTTTTGATTGTAAGACTAAACTTAAGGAAACTTATATATTTAGAATCAGCATAATAAGCCAATTCTTTTGATATATTGGTATGATATTTTGATATATTCTTTTGATATATATGTATTGGTGTCAAATTCCAATTTTTAGAGTTTTGGTTACCATTGAGCCGGATCACTCCTTGCCTACATTTTGTTACCACAAACTGTTTGATTACCCATCAAAATCCAAACAGAGATCATTGAAATATTGAACGTTTTTTTCTGTATTAACAAAAGTATTGTATTCATAAACTTTACAGTTTCATGGAATATAATTAGACCAATAGAAATGGTTTTTCAACTAAAGTAAGGAGCAAGTTTAAAAATTAAAACAAATATGAATTTCTCTGTATGTAAGGGGAGGTCCTCCTTCTCAACACCTTGCTCATTAAACAAAAGTTTCTTAGTACTTTGAAAAATCTTTCTTTCCAATTGCAAGTTTTCTCTAAAATTTGGAAAAAAGTAAAACTTTAAAGTAAAGAGTAAGGAGCTAAGAAGGAGACAGCCCTTTTCATATAAAGAATATTCTGTTCAAATAAGTTTCAGTTGAAAAGCTCCTTTTTTAATTAATTTCTGATTGTTTTCCAAATCTTACCAAGGCCTTACCAGGATATAATTTGGGGTACCGGTTCCTTAAATCCCAGGTTAGTTGCTTTTAAAATGTGTAAATCAATAATTGTACGTTGCTTAATACCGTCCTACGTTTAAATTTTCAATTTCTATTTTGGATAAAATTTGAATATACTTAAAAAATTTACGATGAATAGTAATTTTGGTGAAAAGTCCTTGTTAATATTACTACTAAGGAATTTCGGTTGAATGAAAATAAGTATTAATGTCTGTATGGATTAAAATTCTGTGATTCTTTGATCTTCTACATAACTGAAGCCATCACAGCCTCTACAATAGCATTTTTTGTTGAAATACACTACCTACATTTGTTTAAATACATCAAAGTACTTCATATAAATAGAAAAAGAAAAATACTACCATTTAAAATTGCTGAAAACTATGTTCCAAGGAGTATTTACCCCCCAAAAGAAATTTTCTGGCGCGGCTGATGATGACCTGCCTGGCCTTTTCCACCTCTGTGCTGGTAGATATGAGAATGTAACATTTTAGCTTTACAGAGAAACATTTTAAGTAATTCTCAGTCCCCCTACGTCTTTCAGCATTTATCTGAAACCTCATAGAAATTAAGCAGTTTGTCCATTAAAATTCACTTTTTTAGGAATCTAGTCCACCCCTACCTAAACAACGACTCGCCCGCTCTCATTATAGCTGATATGAAATTACAGATAACCAAACGTAACCTAATTTCATTACAACTAAAGTGAATCAACTTGGTTGAATCCAGTACTGCCACCTTGTGGCATTACTTCTTTTTCAACTGGCAAGCCCAAGATATAGTTATTGATACTTTAAAATCAATTAGCTCCTCAGAGTTTTAAATTGATTACAAATCAATAAAGTCGTACTAGGTTCCCTAAAATGGCAGAAAACAAGACTTTCCCCCTGTCCAATTTGTATGGTCACTTAAAAAAGAGCTATAAATTGACGTTTAAATTAACTCCCTCCCAATTATCTTAGACCTTCGGTTTGACACAATTGCTTTTGGGAAAAAAAAGAAACAAAAATTTAACATGCATCGACGTTGTTCCTTCTGAAAAAAAAAATGCAAAATTCCACATTTTGAAGATTCACTTACCTTTTGGGGGGTTGTTTCTGCTATTTTCGAAAATCAGGCAAATTGTCTCAGATTTTTGGTTTTGGGTGGGCAACAATAAACTGAAGAATTTTATATATTTAGAATCAGCATAAAAAGGCAATACTACCGGTGTAGCAATTGTCATGAGAATTCTATTTTTAGTTTTGGTGAATATTGGTCCAAGTCACTAAATCACAAACTATTTCATAAAATTCTCTTGCGACGAAAATTTTTTTGAACCTGATCATTTCTTTTAGTTGAATATGACAATAAAAAGTAAAGGGGTCAATTGGACAGCTGGATATTAAGCTTAAATTTTGTTTTTCTTTTGCTGTTCTTTTTTTTAATGTCTGAATATATAAAGGATTTAATTTCAAGGCAAGATTCCTATTATAAACGAGATACATTCTACATGGCCGTTATAAAATCAAAACGTATGAGGGTTCAGTAAACTATTCTAAGGCGTAAGGAATTGCATAAGGACAAGTCTGTTATAATCTACGGAAGCAATAAATCTTCCAGTAATTTTGGTTTGAGTTTGACTTTCTTTTAAGATAAAATGCATAATAAACAAACACATTACTGATGAAATAAATTGATCTCTGCCAGGAATCCTTGTCGTTTAAAATTTAATGTATTTTGTTTCATTTTGCATGCCATTTAATTACTTTTTGTATTTGGGAGTCTTATTTCTAAAAATATTAAAAAAAGCTTATTCCTACCAAAAAAAATCCTGAAATATATTCATTGTCACCCGACCACCACTGCTATTTTGGTGCTGCCCCCCACCCCCTGGAATATTTCCTGCCGGCTCCCTTGGTAAAACATTAATCCTACTCTTCCACTGCCAATCAACGGTCACAGCAAAGATAATGAGATGCTTAGAGTGACAACTGGCACTGCTGCCGGCAGAAAAAAATATCAACGCTATCTAGCGTGTGGGGACATTTTGTATTATTTTTTTGATGCAATAAAAAGAATAGTTAAATTAGACGGCAAGTTAAATTAGGATGGCAAGTGTCACCAAACGCTAGATGGCGCGGATAGCTTTCTTGTCAACACTAGCACTAGTTCTCACTCTTACCAGTTACCAATACTCTTTGGGTTAAGGCATAAGTATTTGAAACATGAATTGAACAGACACGTGATATTCCTCTGAAAATTACTGGAACTTTGCTTTCAGCAACACCAGGCATTTTGTGTCTCACCTGGTATCTTAAATTCAGATGTTTCCCAGGAATTTACTAACCATAGTCTCCCAAGACTCAAAGCTTTTTAGAATTTTTCGTTCTCTACTGTAAAAATAAATTAGATTTCCAACAAAACATATTTCAAAATTTACACTGGTCCAAAAAATCAAATTTTTAAAATTTGAATTTGTGATTAAAATCATTAAAATATTCTAAATTTAATTTTAATTTAATAGAAATAATGAAATTCTCGATACAAATAGGTTCTATTAATCAACATGGTTTGAAATCCAATCCTATAATGAAATTTCTCATAAATGTTATACTAAATGTAAATATAATACCACTGTGAGTAGGCCTAATGTTTTCAATTGAAAATCAAGTCAAATGTTAGAATTAAGAAACAAAACAGTAAAAGTTTTTTTTTAATCAAAAGATAATGAAAAAGTAAATACAGATATTTTTGTATCAGAAATGTTTGGAATCTACGCGCCTATGATACACACAAACAAAACTTCGGCTCAAACATTACATTTTCATAAGAATTCTATATGCAATTTTGTTTATTTATAATCAGTGGCGTCGTTAAGTGGATGGAAGGCAAGGGTGGGCATTTGCCCGTCCAATAATTTGAAAATATTTATGATTTATTAAATAGATTTTAAACTGTTGCTAGTTTTAAGTGTCAAATTTGCTCTTTACTTTGTTTTTTTTATTAGTCCATGCTCGTTTTTAACATCAGGAAAACGAGAAAGTATGGATATATTATACTTCATAAAATGTTCAACATCTATTTTTTTTTACAAATATAATGCCTTTGAAACTTTAGCATCAAGTAAAATATGAACCTGGTTAATTGAAAAATCATTTATGCTTCCTGTGTCGTCACGTTTGCTCAGGTCAATTTTTTGCCCTGATATTTAAAATGCTTAAACTTCCTACAATCTATCAGTTTAAGATTAGGTTCTCTTGTTTTAAAACTTTCAAAAGTGGAAATGAATACACCCTCCATATCTGCAAATAGGACAGAAATGGAATCATTGAAGAATAAGAAGGTAAATATACAGTAAATATAATTTCCTGAATGAGAAAAGAGAAAATAAGAATCAGTGCTTTTTATAATGATATTCGTACTATAACGCGATAGGTCAAGTCAGTTATAGTTTGGCCATGCAATTTGATAGAGGGAGATCCGCTGCGGGAACCATTTGGAGGGGGGTAGAGTACAGTAGGGAGTATAGGAGTAGAGTATAGCTGTAGAGTATTGGTAGAGTATAGAGTATAGCAGCGGGGAGGGGGGTAGAGTATAGCAGGTCTGCATGGCTAATAAGATAGGTACAATTATTCTGCATATTATGTTTTAAGAATTTTTTTCTAACTTCACACTGTCCAAATACTTTACCCCCCCCCCTCCCTCTCTTAATGTGCAAATATATAGCCTAAATTATGTAAATACATTCTAACCTTCTTTATTATTTTTATTTTTTTATTTTTTTTCCTCTCTTAGTTTCATTTGCCCAAGTTATACAATTTTCATCTATTCTGTCACTTTTCTCTGTAATTTCTCACGCTGAGCTGAAAGAAACTAAAGAAAAAAAGGTTCTATAATGCGTCAATGAATGAAAAAGTGATAGAGGTTTTTCTCTGCGGGCGAGGGAGGCTATAGAAATTAAAAAAAAACATATGTTTAAAAATTATAATCTTTCAATAAATAGAGACAAGGGAAAATTAAATATTGACCCAATTTATGATATTCTTTTGAAAAATGAACCAATAGTTAATACAGGAATTAAGATTTTACATAATCACCATGGGACAAGATTACCTACTAGACCAAAAAGAATGGCTTCAAAAATAGCTAACAAGAGGATTATTTCGCAACAGAAATGATCTGTTTTGATCTTTATTTCCAGCATTTAATTAAAAATCTGATTCTCTTTTTTGTCATTGAAATATCTAATAAGCGCTGTTAACGTCCTATTCCTTACGTGTTGGATTCACATACTAACCAACATATGTAGGACTTCCTCTATGTACAATACTATGCTGCCTTCCCGTTATTTTCACTTTTCTAAATATTTCTTTTAATCAGCTCCAAAAAAAGAATTGATATAAATGTGCTAAGAATTATGACTGAAAATTAGTCGCATTTCACACAATGCCAAAATTACTTGTGGGATATTTATCTCTGCATCAGCATGCTGTACGAAATGTCTGCTGCAAATAGAATAAAGTGAATTTAGCAAAATATGTATATTTTTATCACAATTCACAAATTTTTATGTGCAGGTACAAGCGGTACCAACCCATTTTCACTCTATTGTTATCAGTTTTATCATGCAACACTAGGAGACCGACCTTTGTTTGAGATGGGAACTATAGACACAAAAACTATATTCAGCTTAACCTACCTCTAGAGATGTATACCCCGCCACCCATACCCCAATTTACAAAATTAAAACTTTTGCGTAAGTTTTATAGAATTCATTTTTTTCGAGCAAAGATGCAAAGGGAAAGGTCATTCCCAAACTCTAGAAGTCAGTTTTCCCTTCCAATTGGCATCTCCGGCAATTCTTAGTTAACTTAAGGTTTCTGCCACAATGATGCCTGAATATAAGATTTTCTGGATATTATTTGTCAAACAATACCCAAAGTATAAGTGAATAATTCTAACTTTAACTTTAGCTTCTTCAAATACTTTAAAATTTGAAATACGGTCGCTATTTAGATGTGGGGTTCATGTCCCTCTATTACACAATCTGTGGTAATACTTCGACTTAATACATTCGAATAGAGCTTGGTTCAATTATGAGATTGATCATCCTGCTGTGGGCATGTGGATTGGGGGAAGTGAAAGGGGGATATGTACTGTAGTATTAGTCGTGAATCTGGCTGAAAAAAGCCGAGTGTGTACGACACTGACCTTCTTCAACTCGAAATCTTTTCTACGCTATACAACTGTCGTCTGCAGCAGCTCGTTGCTGACATTTTAGTAAAAGCCACGCACCAGCACTTATATTTATGACTGCTTAGGCTAATGTAGTGTTTAATGTTTATAATGTATTGCGTAACGTTTTTAAATTCACCAAGTAGCGTGTTTGTTAAATAGTTACTTTTCTTCAATACCGCTTGAATAGCATCTACTTCAATAGCAACCCCTCTTCCCACCCCACCCCAAAAAAAATCCTGTAGCTACGCACCAGTTTATAATATATATTTAAGTTGGTTTTTTATAGTTAGAAAATTTATCTCGTTGTTAACTTAATCTTACTAAAAAACAATGTTTCAAATGTGCTACAGTCTTAATAAGTACACATATTTTTTTTAATTACAAAAGTCCTTGCATAAGAGGAATTTTTATTTTCACAATGAACACCACCTTTACCGTTAGAACTGATAAACTCTTCAAAAAATAATTCTTGCGTTTTTGTTCCACAAATTTTCTGCTAATGCTAAATAATAAAGTTAAAAAAAATCTCCCAAGGAAGAAGATGCCTATAGATATATTGGTACTTATGAACCATCTGGTACACGACGCCATATACTGTATAGGGAAATGCTAAGGAAAACCAGTCAAATGAGTATTGAGGGGTGTGTATTTGTCAATTACTTCAAAAAAGCTTTTTCCACAAAATGGTTTTTCAGAAAAAAGTAAACAACTCCATTGGACAAAAAAAGTATAAAATAATCGGTATGTATGCATTTTATGTCACACACCGCTATAGACTGTAGAGGGAAATACTGCACGAAACCAGTCAAACAGGTATTTGCAATAGATAAATGGATCGCAAAGCGTAGTTTCTCCTTGTGTTTACAATATTTAAACTATTGTTTTTTGGGGTCTAGGGGGAAAAAGGTGCCTAGGTTAGGTTTAGTTACGTATTTAATATATACTATGCTTTACCCCCCCCCCCTAATTTGTAGACATATAGCCCAAATTTGAACAACGGCAGTGTGGTCTAAGAAAACAACACCTAATTTTAAAGTGTTATGTTGAAAATGGCCCAAATTTGCTTGTAAACTATTATATTTTCATTCTATTTTATTTTATTTCATTTGCATTAACTAAACTTGACTTCTTTCACGTGTATCATATAATCCATAGGTACCGATGTATTTTGTGTGGACTAAAGGAAAACAAGCGCTTCCCGAAACTAGGTAGGTTTCCAAAATAGTGCATCCCTAATCTATAGGAAAAACACTGTATTTAAATAAAATAACTAAAACGTAAAACGACTAAACATAAAACGTCAAAAATGACTAAAATAAAATTCCAATTTTGCATTAAATTATCTTCAGTTAGGGGAATCATAGCAAAAGACGTTAGTTTTCAAGAAGGAAACCTGTGTTTTCTTTTCAAAAAATTAAAATAGCACAGATGTTTCAACATTAGTTTCAAAATTAAATTTAGTTTAGTGTACTTTATGACGGGTTTATCGAGTCTAATGTGTAAAAAGATAAAATATAAGAATTAGCTTTTATGACTCTTTAAAGATCTCTCTATGATGGTAAAGCGCCTCAATATCGACAAAGAAAATATGAGGACATTTCACTGCTGCCCATGTATAAAAATTATTTTTCTTATTTTTCAATCAGTGGTGATGTAATTTTACTGTATAGGGTTTTAACGGTTCTAGGTGATTACCCCCCCCCACCCCCTCAGAAAATACTCAAACCACTCCCCTCTACTACGAGGAATAACCCCCTCCTCAACCTCCCCCCGGAAAATACCTTCCACAGAAATAATCATCCTGAAAAACACCCTCTGGAAAATACCCCCCACCGTGAATAATACCCCCGGAAATTCCCTCTCCCTCCCGGGAGAATACCATCTGTGGAAAATACCCCCGAAAAAATATTCCCCGTCAAAATACTCCCCGGAAAATATGCCCCACAAAATGGCTGCCGTGGAAATCCCACCCAGGGAAAACACTTCCTCGGAAAATGTTCCCCCTCCTACCAAGAAAATACCCCCGTTTGAAAAAAAAACCATAAAACACCCCCTCTCCCGAACCCCTCGCCCTCCCGGAAAATTATCCCCGGAATATACCCCTCCCCCTCACCCGAGGAAAATAGGGGTTTCCAAATTTGAGAATTTTATTTGAGTTCTTTTTTCAGATGAAAAGTGCTAAGGAAAGTGAAAAGAGGAACTTACACACCTTCATTATTTTAGAAACTTAGAAATAAACTGCAAATCTATTTTGTTGAAAAGACTTTCATATAAACTTTTGCTTTTTTTGGCAGTAGTGGGTGCCAAATAAAGAAAAATATTAGCAAAAAACAACATAACTAAGCTAGATTATATGTCAATAAAAAGGTTAAGAGGGCTTAGCTTTCCTTTGAAAGCATAGTTTGCTTTAGGAACTCAAATTCTTAATGTTTAAATTTTTACGGATTCTACGGGTTAGTTTTTCTTATCTTCCAAGTGTAAAACTACCACATATCATCATCAACAAATTAATGAAACCCAAAACGAACAGATATTGCAATACGTAACCTAATAAAACTCAAAAGAAGCAAAAATTAAAAGAAGTAGGGTGAATAACTCCTATGCCATCTCAAGACCAGAAAACAATTTGCACTTTACTAAAAAATAAAAAAAATCGTGGATTGTCAGTTTAATATAAATATTCTGTTGTGTATTCCTTAAATTATCAATAGTAATTTGAATAAATATTCACTCTGATGCTCAGATTTTGTCAATGTTATCCGATGTACCTGACAAAAGATGTTCATAAAGAATTTATTCACTCTGGTACTTAGATTTGGTCAATTTTGTCCGACATATTATGACAAAACATATTGATAAGGAATTTATTCACTCTGATATTTACATTTTGTCAATTGTATCTGCCTTAATCAATAACAGATGTTGATAAATAATTAATTCAATCTGATACTTAGATTTTGTCATTTTTATCCGACGTATCCAACAAAAGATGTTGATAAAGAATTTATTCAATCTGGCGAGTAGAGTAGAGTATTTTTATTTACACCACATACTTAAATGAAAGTCACAAAAGAGCGCACATGCTTGGTGGCATACTTTAGCGCTGAAAATATTGCCAACGAAAATAAACAGTCATATTCTTACTAAATTTTACAACGACGAAAAAGAAAACCATAATAAACAAAATGCTTAACTTGTCGTAAGATGTTTCTTCACTAGTCTTAGAAAATGTCGCTTGTTGCTGCATTCTCGAACTGGTCCTGGAATTGAGTTCAGATTTTTGGCCCAGTGTGACAGATACTGAATCTCACTCTCTATGTCGGGCATATTTCGCAAAAAAGTCTGAACGATGAGTAGTAGGATAATTATGAAATTGGGAATTAGTTGGAAAAATACCAGAGAAATTTACAGGTAAATTACTATATTGATAATCGTGACAAATACTAGAGATAGAAATTAAATGCAGTAGATCCAAAGAATAAGTCCCACATAGGTGTCAAACTGAAGATCGGCAATCAACATTAAAAAGAATCCTCATTGCTTTATTCTGAAGTATTTGAAGATATTTGAATACAGACGAAAAGGTAGAAGCCCAAACCTAAATGCAATAGAGAAAATATGGGTGGACGAAAAATAATTAATAGATTTTAGAATAATTTTAGGAAAGAAATTACGAAGACGAGTTAGCACGCCAACATTTCGAGAAGTTTTTAACGATAGGGTTTTTACATATTCATGAAACGATAAATTTTTATCTAAAATAATCCCAAGATATTTAAACTGATCTACCCGTCTTAATTCAAGACCATTCAAGAAAACGAAGAAGCTATCTGACACTGCTGATCCAGTTCACGAAAATATCATAATTTGGAATTTTTTTCATTAAGAGCTAGCAAATTCCTTGAATACCAATAAGATATAGTTAGTAACGTACTTTCGAGGTTCTGGAAAAGAACTGATTGGTCCAAGTGAGAAGCAAAAATTACTACATCATCAGCAAACATTATAATTTTACAAAGAGGCAAAACATCATCGATAAATGATGTCTATAAAGGATGCTAATGAAGAATTTGTTCACTCTGATGCTTAAATTTTGTCAATTTTATCCGACGTATCTGACAAAAATTGTCGATAAAAAATTTATTTATTCTGATACTTAGATTTTGTCAATGTTATCCGATGTGTCCGAAAAAAGTTGTTGATAAAGATTACATTCAATCTAATGCTTAAATTTTGTCAATTTTATCCAACGTATCTGACAAAAATTGTCGATAAAAAATTTATTTATTCTGATACTTAGATTTTGTCAATGTTATCCGATGTGTCCGAAAAAAGTTGTTGATAAAGATTACATTCAATCTAATGCTTAAATTTTGTCAATTTTATCCAACGTATCTGACAAAAGATGTTGAAAAAAAATTTATTCACCCTGATACTTGCATTTTGTTAATGACTTTGATTTAGTCAATTTTAGCCGACAACAGATGTTGATAAAGAATCTATTCAATCTGATACTTAGATTTTTTCATTGTTTTCCGACGTATTTGAGAAAAGATGTTGATAAAGATTCTGTTCACTCTGATACTTAGATTTTGCCAATGTTATTAGACGTATCAGATAAATGATGTTTATAAAGAATGCTAATGAAGAATTTGTTCACTCTGATACTTAGATTTTGTCAATGTTATCCGACGTATCTGACAAAAATTGTCGATAAAAAATTTATTTATTCTGATACTTAGATTTTGTCAATGTTATCCGATGTGTCCGAAAAAAGTTGTTGATAAAGATTACATTCAATCTAATGCTTAAATTTTGTCAATTTATCCAACGTATCTGACAAAAGATGTTGAAAAAAAATTTATTCACCCTGATACTTGCATTTTGTTAATGTTATCCGACATATCCGATCAAAGATGTTGATAAAGAATTTATTCACTCGGATACTTAGATTTTTTCAGTGTTATGTGGTTTATTTAACGAGGGATGTTGATAAAGAGTTTATTAAATCTGATACTTAAATTTTTCATTGTTATGCGACGTATTCGATAAAAGATGTTGATAAAGAATTTATTCAATCTGATACTGGTACTGTGTCAATGTTATCCGATGTATCTGACCAAACATGATGATAAATAATTTATTCACTCTGATGCATAGATTTTGTCAATGTTATTTGATGTATCCGACATTGGATGTTGATTAAGAATTTATGCCCTCAGATACTTACATTTTGTGAATGTTATCCGACTTATCTGACAAAAAATGCTGATAAAGAATTCATTCACTCTGATACTTGGATTTTGGCAATATTATTAGAATTATCCGACAAATGATATTGATAAAGAATTTTGATAAAGAACTTATTCAATCGGATACTTAGATTTGGTCAATTTTATCCAGCGTCTCCGACAAAAGATGGTGATAAAGAATTGATTCAATCTGATACTTATAATTTTTCATTGTTTTCTGACGTATTCGAGAAAAGATTTTGATAGAGAATTTTTTCACTCTTATAATCAGAGTGTGTCAATATTATTTGACGTGTCCGACAAAAGATGTTAAAAAAGAATAAATTCAATCTGATACTTAGATTTTGTCGATTTTATCTAACGTATCTGATAAAAGGTATTGATAAAAAGTTTATTCACTCGGATGCTTAGACTTTGTCAATGTTATCTGATGTATCCGACAAAAGATGCTGATAAAGAATATATTCACACTTATACTTAGATTATGTCAATGTTATCTATTTTTTCCAACAAAAGATGTTAATAAGGAATTTTTTCAATCTGATATTAAAATTTTTTCGCTGTTTTTGGCGTATTCGCGAAAAGTTGTCGATAAGGAATAAATTCAGTCTGAAACTTAGATTGTGTCAATTTCATCCGAAGTATCCGACAAAAGATGTTGATAAATAATTTATTCACTCTGATGCTTAGCTTTCTTCAATATTATCCGATGAATGATATTGATAAAGAGTGTACTCACTCTGATACTTAGATTGTGTCAATTTTATCCGAGGTATCAGACAAAGGATGTTGATAAAGAATTAATTCACTTTGATACTTAGATTTTGTTAATCTTATCTGAAATATCTGACAAAAGATGTTGATAAAGAATTTGTTCATTCTGATACTTAGATTTCGTTAATGTTAACAGACGTATCCGACCAATGATGTTGATAAAGAATGTTGATAAGGAAATTATTCCCTCTGATACTTAAATTCTGTCAATGTTATCTAACGTATCTGACAAAAAATGTTGATAAAGAATTTATTTACTCTGATACCTTGATTTTTTCAATGTTATCCGACGTATCCTACAAAAGATGTTGATAAAGAATTTATTCAATCTGATACTTCGGTTTTGTCAGTTTTATCCGACTTATCTGACAAAAGATGTTGAGAAAGTATTTATTCACTATGATACTCAGATTTTGTCAATTTTATCTGACATATCTGAAAATAGATGTTGATAAAGAATTTATTCACTCTGATACTTGTATTTTGTTAATGTTATTTGACGTATCTGAAAAAAGATATTGATAAGAAATTTATTTACTCTGATGCTTAGATTTAGATAATTTTATCGGCCTTAACTGACAACAGATGTTGATAAGGAATTTATTCAATCTCATACCTATATTTTTCATTGTTATCTGACTTATTCGAGAAAAAGTGTTGGTAAGGAATTTATTCATTCTGATACTTAGATTTTGTTAATTTTATTCGACATATCTAACAAAAGATATTGATAAGGAATTTATTCACTCTGATACTTAGGTTTGGTCAATTTTATCGGCTTTGATCGACAACAGATGTTGATAAGGAATTTATTCAATTTGATACTTGCATTTTTTCATTGTTATCCGACCTATTCGAGAAAAGATGTTGATAAAGAATTTATTCACTCTGATACTTAGACTGTGCCAATGTTATCCGAAGTATCCTACAAAAGACGTTGATAAATAATTTATTCACTCCGATACTTAGATTTTGTCAATGTAATCCAATGTATCCGACATAGGATGTCGATAAAGAATTTATTCAATCAGATACATACATTTTGTCAATGTTATCCGATGTATCTGATAAAAGATGTTGATAAGGGATTATTTTACTCTTGCACTTATATTTTGTCATTGTTATCTGACGTATCGATAAAAGATTTTGATAAGGAATTTATTCACTCTGATACTTAGATTTTGTCATTATTATCAGACATATTCGAAAAATGATGATGATAAAAAAATGTTGACAAGGAATTTATTCATTGGGATACTTAGATTTTGTCAATGTTATCCGACGTATCTCCGACAAAAGATGGTATTCAATCAAATGCTTAAATTTTTTATTGCTTTTCGACATATTCGAGAAACATATCTGACAAAAGATGTAGATAAAGAATTTATTCATTCTGATACTTAAATTTTGTTATTGTTTTCTGATGTATCCGAGAAAAGATGTTGATAAATAATTTATTCATTCTATTACTTAGATTTTTTCAATGTTATCAGCCGTATTCGACAAATGATGTTGATAAATAATGTCGATAAAGAATTTAATCACTCTGGTACTTAGATTTTGTCGATGTTATCCTACGTATCTGGCAAAAGATGTTGATAAGGAATTTAATAAATTTATTTGATTTTGCCAATTTTATCTGCCTTAACCGACAACATATGTTGATAAAGAATTTTTTCAATCTGATACTTAGATTTTGTCAATGTTATTCAACGAAAGATGTTGATAAAAAATTTATTCACTCTGATGCTTAGATTTTGTCAATGTTATAAGACTTATCTGACAAAAACGATGTTGATAAAGAATTTATTCAGTCTGATATTTAAATATTGTCATTGTTTTTTGCCGTATCCGAGAAAAGATGTTGATAAAGAATTTATTCACTCTGATGCTCAGAGTATGTCAATGTTATCCAAAGTATCCGACAAAAGATGTTGATAAAGAATTTATTCACTCTGATACTTAGGTCTTGTCAATGCTATTCAACGTATTGGACGAAAGATGTTGATAAAGAATTTATTCACTCTGATAATTAGACTTTGTCTCTGTTATCAGATGTATCTGACAAATGATGTTGAAAAAGAATGCTGATAAGAAATTTTTTCACTCTGATAGTTATATTTTGTCAATGTTGTCCGAAGTATCTGGCAAAAGCTGTTGATAAAGAATGTATTTACTCTGATACTTAGATTTTGTCAATGTTATCCAACGTGTCCGCTAAAAGATGTTGATAAGGAATTCATTCACTCTGATACTTAGATTTTGTCAATGTTATCCAACGTGTCCGATAAAAGATTTTGATAAGGGATTCATTCACTCAGATACTTAGATTTCGTCAATGTTATCAGAAGTCTCCGACAAAAAATGTTGAAAAAAATTTATTCACTCAGATACTTAGATTTGATCAATGCTATCTGATGTATCCAACAAAAGATGTTGATAAAGAATTTATTCTCTCTGATACTTAAATTTTGTTAATTTTATCTAACATATCTGAAAAAAGATGTTGATAAATAATTTATTCAATTTATTTGATTTTGTCAACTTTTCTGCCTTAACCGACAACATATGTTTATAAAGAATTTTTTCAATATAATACTTAGATTTTGTCAATGTTATCCAACGATAGTTGTTGATGCAAAATTTATTTACTCTGATACCTAGAATATGACAATGTTATCCAACTTATCCGACAAAAAGATGTTGAAAAAGAATTTTTTTCCATATGATATTTAAATTTTGTTATTGTTTTCTGACGTATCCGAGAAAAGATATCGATAAAGAGTTTTTTCACTCTGATACTTAGAGTATGTCAATGTTATTCGATGTATCCGACAAAAGATGTTGAAAAATAATTTATTCACTCTGGTACTTAGATCTTGTCAATGTAGTTTGACGTATCTGACGAAATATGTTGATAAAGAACTTATTCACTCTGATGCATAAATTTTGTCTATATGATCCGACGCATCTGACAAAAGAGGTTGATAAGGAAGCTACTTACTCTGAAACTTAGATTTTATCAATGTTATCAGACTTATTTGACAAATGATGTTGATAAAGAATGTTGATAAAGAACTTATTCTTTATGATACTTAGATTTAGTCAATGTTATTCGACCTATCCGACAAATGATGTGGCTAAAGAATTTTTCCCCTCCGATACTTAGATTTTTTCAATATTATCCCACGTATCCTACAAAAGATGTTGATAAAGAATTTATTCAATCTGATACTTAAATTTTGTTATTGTTTTCTGACGTTTCCGACGAAAGATGTTGATTAAGAATTTATTCACTCTGATATTTAGATTTTGTCAATGTTATCAGACGAATCCGTAAAATTATGTTGTTAAGGAATTTTGATAAAGAAATTACTCACTCTGATACTTAGATTGTGTCAATGTTATCCGACTTATCCGAGAAATGATGTTGATAGAGAATTTATTCACTCTGATATTTAGATTTTGTCAATGTTATCAGACATATCCGACAAAACATGTTGATAAAGATTTTGTTCAATCTGATACTTAAATTTTGTTATTATTTTCTGACGTATCCAAAAAGAGATATTGATATAGAATTTATTATCTCTGATACTTAGATCTTGCCAATGTAATGTGACGTATTGGACGAAAGATGTTGACAAACAATTTATTCACTCTGATTCTTAGATATTGTATATGTTATCTGACGCAGCTGACCAAAGATGTTGATAAAGAATTTTTTTCATTCTGATACTTCGATTCTGTCAATGGGATCCGACAAAAGATGTTGATAAAGAATTTAATCAATCTGATACTTAAATTTCGTTATTGTTTTCTGACGTATCCTAGAAAAGATTTTGATAAAGAATTAATTCACTCTTTTACTTAGAGTATGTCAATGTTACTCGAAGCATCCAAGAAAATCTGTTGATACAGAATTTATTCAATCTGATACTTAAATTTTGTAATTGTTTTCTGACGTATCCGAAAAGATATGTTGATAAAGAATTTATTCAATCTGATACTTAAATTTCGTAATTGTTTTCTGACGTATCCTAGAAAAGATGTTGATAAAGAATTAAGTCACTCTGATACTTAGAGTATGTCAATGTTACTCGAAGTATCCGAGAAAAGATGTTGATAAAGAATTTATTCAATCTGATACTTAAATTTTTTTATTGTTTTCTAACGTATCTGAAAAGAGATGTTGATAAAGAATTTTTTCACTCTGATACTTCAATTTTGTCAATGGAATCCGACAAAATATGTTGATAAGGTAGTTATTCAATCTGATACTTAAATTTCACAATTGTTTTCTGACGTTTCCTAGAAAAGATGTTGATAAAGAATTAAGTCACTCTGATACTTAGAGTATGTCAATGTTACTCGAAGTATCCGAGAAAAGATGTTGATAAAGAATTTATTCAATCTGATACTTAAATTTTGTTATTGTTTTCTGACGTATCCAAAAAGGGATGTTGATAAGGAATTTTTTCACTCTGATACTTCAATTTTGTCAATGGGTCCCGACAAAATATGTTGATAAAGAAGTTATTCAATCTGATATTTAAATTTCGTTATTGTTTTCTGACGTATCCTAGAAAAGATGTTGATAAAGAATTAATTCACTCTGATACTTAGAGTATGTCAATGTTATTCGAAGTATCCGAGAAAAGATGTTGATAAAGAATTTATTCACTCTGATACTTAGATCTTGCCAATGTAATGCGACATGTAATGTGTATTGGACGAAAGATGTTGATAAAAGATTTATTCACTCTGATACCTAGATCTTGCCAATGTAATGTTACATATTATGTGTATTGGACGAAAGATGTTGATAAAGAATTTATTCACTCTGATACTTAGATTTTGTCTATGTTATCTGACGCATCGGAAAAAAGATGTTGATAAGGAATTTATTCACTCTGACACTTAGATTTAGTCAATGTTATCCAACGTATCTGATAAAAGATGTTGATAGAAAAATTTATTCTCTCTGATATTTATATTTTGTCAATGGTACCGGATGTATCCGACGAAGGATGTTGATAAAGAATTTATTCACTTTGATACTTAGATTTAGTCTACGTTATCTGATGTATCACACAAAGCATGTTGATAAAGAATTTATTCACTCTGATACTTTAGTTTTGTTAATTTTATCAAACGTATTCGACAACCGATTTTGATTAAGAATGCTTATAAAGAATTTATTCACTCTGTTACATAAATTTTGTCAATGTTAACCGACGTATCTGATAAAATAGGTTGATAAATAATTTATTCATTCTGATACTTATATTTTGTCAATGTCAACTGACGACAAAAGATGTTGATAAAGAATTTATTCTCTTTGATACTTATATTTTGTCAATATGTTATATGTTATCTGACATATCCGACAAAAGATTCACTCTTATACTTAGATTTGCCCAATTTTATCCAATGTATCCGACAAAAGATGTTGATAAGGAATTTATTCACTCTGATACTTAGAGTTTGTCAATGTTATGTGACGCATCCGACGAAAGATGTTGATAATGAATTTATTCACTCTGGTACTTAGATTTTGTCAAAGTTATCCAACATATCTGAAAAAAAATGTTGATAACGAATTTATTCAACCTGATACTTCAATTTTGTCATTGTTTTCCTACGTATCTGAGAAAAGATGTTGATAAAAAATTTATTCACTCTGATACTTAGATTATATTAATGTTATCCGAAGTTTCTGACAAAAGATGTTGATAAGGAAGTTATTTTCTCTGATACTTAGATTTTGTCACTAATATCCGAAGTATCTGACAAAAGTTGTTGATAAAGAGATTATTCCCTCTGATACTTAGATTTTGTCAATGTTTTAGCACGTATCTGAAAAAAAGTGTTGATAAAAAAATTATTCACTCCGATACTTAGATTATGTCAATTTTATCCGACTTATCCAGCAAATGATGTTGAAAAAGAATTTATTCACTCTGATACTTAGATTTTGTCAATGTTATCTAACGTATCCGACAAAAGATGTTGATAAAGAATTTATTCAACTCTGATAGTTAAATTTTTTAATTATTTTCTGACGTTTCCGAGAAGAGATTTTGATAAAGAATTTATTCACTCTGATACTTAGAGTATGTCAATGTTATCCGAAGTATCTGACAAAATATATTGATAAATAATTTATTTACTCTGATACTTAGAACTTTCCAATGTAATGTGACGTATTGGACGAAAGATATTGATAAAGAATGTGTTCACTCTGATACTTATATCTAGTCAATATTATCCGACGTATCTGACAAACAAAATGTTAATAGAGGATTTATTCTCTCTGATATTTAAATTTTGTCAATGTTAGCTGATGTATCCGGCAAAGGATGTTGATAAAGAATTTATTCACTCTGATACTTATATTTAGTGTGTGTTATCTGATGTATCCGACAAAGCATGTTGATAACGAATTTATTCACTCTGATACTTAGATTTTGTTAACAATAAATGATGTATTCGACAAAGTAAGTTGATAAAGAATTTATTCACTTTGATTCTTAGATTTTGTCAATGTTATCTGACGTATTCGACAACCGATGTTGATTAAGAATGTTTATAAGAAATTTATTCACAATACTTTGATTTTGTCAATGTTAACCGACGTATCCGGAAAAATATGTTTACAAAGAATTTATTCACTCGGATACTTAGATTTTGTTAATGTTAAATGATGTATTCGACAAAGCAAGTTGATAAAGAATTTATTCACTTTGATTATTATATTTTTTCAATGTTATCTGACGTATGCTACAAAAGATTTCGATAAAGAATTTATTCAATAGGATACTTAGATTGTTAATGTTATATGATGTATCCGAAAAATAATATTGATACAGAATCTATTCACTCTTATACTTAGATTTGGTCAATGTTATCAAATGTATTTGACAAAAAATGTTGATAAAGAATTTTTTCACCCTGATAGCTAGATTTTGTCAATGTTATCTGACGTATCTGAAAAAAAAATTGATAAAGAATTTCTTCAATCTGATAAATTGTTTTCCGACGTATATGAGAAAAGATGTTGATAAAGAATTTATTAAATCTGGTACTTAGATAGTGTCATCGTTTTCTGACGTATCCGACTAAAAATGCTGATGAGGAATTTATTCACTCTGATACATAGATTTTGTCAATGTTATCCGACAAATATTACAAAAGACGTTGATGAAGAATTTGTTCACTCTGATACTTATATTTTGTCAATGTTATCATACATATCCGACAAAAGATGTTGATAAGTAATGATGATAAAGAATTTATTCACTCTAATACTTAGATTTTGTCAATGTAATCCGACGTTTTGAAAAAAGGTGTTAATAAGGAATTTATTCACTCTGATACTTATATTTTGTCAATGTTATCAGACGTATCCGACAAACGATGTTGATTCATAATGTAGATAAAGAATTTATTACTCTGAAGCATAGATTCAAACACCCCAAAGAGACACACATAGCCCAAAGAGACACACATGGCCCCTAAGAGACACAACCAGCCAAAAGAAACATACACAGACCAAAATGACTCAAACATCCCAAGAGACACATACAGTTCAAAGAGACGCAAGCGGCCCAAAGAGACGCACACATCCAACAGAGAGACACAAACCCCAGAACGACATAAAAAGCCAAAAGAGACACACACAGACCAAAAAGATTCAAACTGCCCAAAGAGACACACAGCCTAAAGAGACACATACAACCCAAAGAGACACACACAGGCTAAAGAGACACACACAGTCCGAAGAGACACAAATCCCAAAGAGACACACACAGCCCAAAGAGACAAAAAACACCCATACAGACACATACAGACCAAAAAGCTCTCAAACAGCCCAAAGAGACATAAACAGATGAAAAAGACTCAAACACCCCAAAGAGACACACAGTTGGCCGTAAACTCTAGTTTCTGTAAGAAAGTTATGGAAAATACAATTCTCTGGTTCAAATCTGAAACTTAAGTCTATTTTCGGATCGAAAAATAAAACTATTTTTATAAAATCTGAGCTAATAAGGGTTTTTGGCCGTAAACTCTAGTTTTTTGTAAGAAAATTATGGAAAATACAATTCTCTGGTTCAAATCTGAAACTTTAGTCTATTTTTGGCTCGAAAAACAGTCTGGTTGAAAAACTTGGAGTTGAAACAAGCTCGTGTGGGGAATCCCCGCTCGTAACTGCTAATCACTTTAACCCTTTTTCTCCATTGTCAAGTACATGCTCTGGAAAGGTACCAAGGAACGTAAGGCAATTCAGGAACCAGTGGGGGAATCCCGACTCGTAATTGCTAATCACTTTAACCCTTTTTCTCCATCGTCAAGTACATGCTCTGGAAAGGTACCAAGGAACGTAAAGCAATTCAGGAGCCAGTGGGGGAATCTCCACTCGTAATTGCTAATCACTTTAACCCTTTTTCTCCATCGTCAAGTACATGCTCTAAAAATATTTTATTCAGAAATTTCATGTTAAAGAATTATCCAATCACTAATTAACCCTTTTTTGCAAATGTCAATGAATGAATTCCGATTGTAAAAGCGTGTTTAATCACGTTGCTTGGAAAGGTATCCATAAGTAGATGCTCTGAAAAGGTGCCAAGGAACGTAATCTCCCCAAACACGTCAAACTGTTTCCATGTGCAATTGAAACACTCTGGTTGAAAAACTTAGAGTTGAAACAAACTTGTGTGGGGAATCCCCGTTCATACTGCTATCTTTTTTGCAATGTTTAGGAACAGGTGGGGAATCCCCGCTCGCTTGGAAAGGTACCAACAGGACATAAGCAAATAGCACATAGTTTCATAACGTGTTTAATCACGTGGAGAGGTCCCATAGAGTAACAATGGATGGAGCTTAGCGCTATAGAATAGCATGGGAGGGGTCATAAGTCCATATAATAACATGGGAAGGAATATAAACTCTTAAAATAACATAGGACAGAATATAAGCTCTTAAAATAACATAGGAATCAATATAAGCCCTATATAATAGTATGGGAGGGAACATAAACCCTTAGAATAGCATGGGAGGGAACATAAGCCCTTAAACTAGCATGGGAGGGAAGATTAACCCCTAGAACAGCATAGGAAGGAACATAAGCCCTTATAATAGCATAGGAGCGAACATTAGCCCTTATAATAGCATAGTAAGGAACAAAAACCCATAGAATAGCTGCATAGGGAAGAATATAATCAACACAAATCCTTTGGTAAATGCTCTGGAAAGATGCCAAGGAACATAAGACAAGCAAATCCGTAAGTACAAGCTCTGGAAATGTTTTTCCTATACGTCTCCGCAAATAGCATGGTAATTCCTATATGTCTAGGCAAATAGCATGGTAATTCCTATACGTCTAGGCAAAGTATAAGTTAGCACTCTACTATTATATCGGATCGACCGGTGTTATCCATACCTACTATAGCGTTAAAGTCCCCCATGACAATCAGTACGTCTTTCTTATGGATTTGATCAATGAGGCTTTGTAGTGTGAAATAGAATTCATCGCATTCTTCCTCACTTCTGGCGGAGTCTGGGGCATAGACTTGGACGTCAGAGATATTCTTGGCAGCTCCCTTTAGTCGTAAGACGGCTATTCTTTCTGAGACTGGTGTGAAGGAGATTAGAGATTTTTTGGCAGTTGATGATACGAAGAATCCTACACCTTGTCGATGAACACCGTCCTTGCGGCCGGACAACAAGAGGGAGGCTCCAGAGAGGTTTTCCTCACTCGTTCGGAGGAGGTGAGTCTCAGAGAGCCCAATAACATCCCAATTGTGCCTCTGTAGTTCTCTAAGGGCCAAGATCTAGTTTTCCCGGTTTGGCAAGTGTTCGGATGTTTAGCGTCCCAAAGTGTAGGGAGGTTTTTGTCGGAACGGAACAACCGTGTGGTTTTTCACCCCGGTGGGGGTCATCCTAGGCCTAGGATCGTCGGCTGCCCCGGACGCGGTAGCATGTAAAATCGTATTATTATCATTCAAGAATCGTTGTTCGTCGGTTACCCCGGACGCGGTAGCATGTAAAATCGCATTTTCATCCATCAAAATTGGTTGTTCGTCGGTTACCCCGGACGCGGTAGCAGATGTTCGCATAATGCTGGACCCTTTTTTCATGATGTCAAGAGAGGTGGTTTCTTGGCTAAAAGGGTGGTGGCGGCAAGCCACTCCTCTCCACCACCTTGCAGAGGTCGTTGTCCGTAAATCTGGATCCTCCGCCCTTTCGCAGTTGTCCTCCTATAGGGGATCCTCCCACGATGGTGTTCTGCTTCACCAAGCAATTTAACCTATTCCTGGGAGAAGGTTTGCAACTGAGAGGACGTGTCCACACGCCGGTGGGCCCTGCTGAGTGTACGTTTGAGGGGCTTCCCGCCTGTATTTACGGCCCCCGGTTGAGGGTGCCCCAGTTTCAATTAAGGACCCCCAGGCACTGGGTCCCCCCTTGGTCCGTGCCTCCTACTAAATGGAGGTACCCTACGTATCTGTAGGGCGTTCCCCTATCCGCCACCTGGGGACGCGCTGAGTGGCCTGGGGGATGCCCCTGCTGAGAAGGTGACTCAGTAGGTGACTCATTTTTAGTAAATGTGGATGGCATAAAACCCACAGAAAATAAGATCTTACGAAAAACGTGCTAAACATCAATATTTTACCTTCGACCTATGAAATTTGTAATTGTGACTAGCCTCCAACCCTGTGAAGGGTTGAAGGCACGTTTTACGGTGTAATAATAGGTTTGGCAAATTTATGCCCGATTGTCTCAAATTCTGAGATTATTTCCCTGTTTTAGCAAAAATGACTGAACTATTGGTCGAATTTACCTACTTAACGTGCTTTAGTATATTACAACATTTTAGTTTTTTGCTGATCAAAATCTACTTCAAATGTTGTTTTAAAATTAAATTATTTACCCAATATTTTATTCTCAAATTTATCATTTTCCTGAAATCAAACTAGGCTGTAAAAGGAATCATTTCTTTTTATTATTGATATCCCCAAATTCGGTCGAATGCTTTTTTTTTTTTTGCTTTTCACTTTCAAATTCGTACGCCAAAATATATATATATATATATATATATATATATATATATATATATATATATATATATATATATATATATATATATATATATATATATATATATATATATATATATATATATATATATATATATATATATATATATATATATATATATATATATATATATATATATATATATATATATATATATATATATATATATATATATATATATATATATATATATATATATATATATATATATATATATATATATATATATATATATATATATATATATATATATATAAATATATATATATATATATATATATATATATATATATATATATATATATATATATATATATATATATATATATATATATATATATATATATATATATATATAGTGTGTGTGTGTATATATAAAGTTTATGTTTATGTGTCCTATGACCCCTTTATTCATGATTTGTTTCAGAGGTTCAAATTGCTTTGCTTGGTGATGATGAGGAATGTTTTGATGCTTCAGATTTTCATTTTTCTCCCAAACAGGAAGTTGTTCCTGTTGATTCTTTTTCGGTTTTTCAGGAGCATGTAAACTTGATCCTGATACACATGATTTGGGCCCAGTACGTCTTACCAATGAAGGTTTGTTAAAGCTTTTTGTATCAAACAGTTCGTGGGAACGAACTATCAGTAAGGAGCGACTCGGTCCAATTGTAGCAAAAACTCTAAAAAACGGAACTCTGATAACAATACATACATCCAAAGAATTGGATTTTAGTGCTAGTTTCAAATACCTAAGAAGTATTTAGTCTAATGCTACCCATTAAAAGCTACGAGCCTGAGAACGTTTGACTTATTTTGGAAAGAGAAGAGAAACATCCCCTAAAAGTCATGAAATCTTATTGAAAATCCTACCTTCAAATGTCATGAGTTTTGAAGGCTCGTTTATTTGTTTGTTTGTTTCATTTGTTTTTGTTTTTTTTCTCAGAAGGTTATTGTGCCAAACCAATAGTCGTAGAGGATTGGGAGAGGGATTATGTAAAAGGAAATTAATAGTTCTTGTGTGCTTTTGAAGTAACCAAAAAAATAGGAGCACTTGAAAGAGGTTTGTTGGAGATGTTTGAAATAAGCAGGGATGAATATGAGCTGTTATGGTTTCAACTGTCTTATGATTTGAACTGTCTTTTCTGAAGTATTTGAATGTTAAATTTATAACTAATGAGTGAATTCACTTGTGCTCCTATGAATACCACACAAATCTCTTTGAGCCTTTTATTTTGTAATTTTTTTTATATTTTGTATTCTTTTTTTTTTGTTTTTTAGTTTCATTATCCGTGGTAAACTATTAGAGATATTCATTTTAAACACAGTTAGTTTTTCCTAATATTTTATTTATAAAAGGTCTTTTAAGCAGTTTCATAATGCCTAGAAGACAAATTAAGAACCTTGACCATCAGATGTGACAAGACCAATCTGAGAATCTAATGTAATGGGTATTGACTTTTTTTCTTTTTTCAATTAAAGATAAACGAAAATGAAGAACAAAGAGATATACAGTTAGAATAATTTTGTCAACTAGAATTACAATGAGTCAAAACAAAGGTAAAAAACAAAGAATTATCTGGCTAGAAGATAAGCGGCAGCAAAAATTAAAACGATTTAAAAACAACAGTTAAGAACAACGAACTTTGTGGTTATAAGACGTGCAACAACGAGCGCAGAAAAAATTAATGAAGTGAAGAGAAAATGAATATTCAGTCAATAAGTACTCCACAGAGAGCACAAAGAAATATACGATCAGAAGATAAGATGCAATAAGAATTACAAGCGGCAGCGAGAAAGGTGATTCATTCGGAGCTTGCTACATATAAAGAGAATGAATATACTTATAACGAGAATTAATATACACAAGCCTACCACATGCGGAGTGCCAGGACCCAGCCTCGAAATCGGCTACATAGTTGTCTTTTCTTAAGACTGGCATAGTGACATTTCTGGCCACAAAAAATGATCTTAATAGGTCACAATGTAAGGACGAATTTTTATTTTTCCCAGGGTGGGTGTATTAAACCGATGGTGACTTCATGACATAAAGAAGAGGCTGCGGTTATAAGACAAGTGACAATGAGAATCAGTATATACAAGCCTGCTGCGTAGCTGTTTCGTTTCAGTGCTATATATATGTCCATACATGCATAAGTATGTATACATGTATATTAGATTCGTCTATCTTGAAGATTTCCAAACATAGGAAATAGACCAACTAATATATTCTTTAATCGCATTATGGGTTATTATTGATTTTCAGGAGCTAATCGATTTTGAAGAGAAAAGTAGTTGGATTTGTATAGTAAGTTTTACTGTTGAGTGTGTTTTGTGTCACTTTTATTTAAATTTTGTTTCAGCACTTGACGATACCTTGCCAAATAACGGTGAGGAGGTCTTTGATGTTCCAGACTTTTGTGTGTCTCCAAAACGGGAAGTTGTTCCTTTCGGTTCTTTGTCCAGCCATTCAGAACGATATAAACTTGAACCCGACACTCAGGAATCGGGCTCCATACGTTTTGACAATGAAGGTAAATCTCGGATTTTTTTTCCTTATTTTTATTGCAGAATCATTTTTATCGGATAATAGTTTATTGAATAAGCACTAAAACAAATGGACTAAATACTGGACTTTTGACTAACCTTGAGGAGAACGTTTTTTTTTCATTCTTTCCATGCATTTTACTAAACCAATTCCTTAGGTACAGCCGAATCGAGATGAAAAAGTAACTCAAAAATAGTCGGCGATTTACGAACCCTAACGGATACGTGTTCTGGCTGTTGATTGTTGTTGTTCTGGCTGTTGTACTGCTGTTATGGCTGTGTAAAAAATGGACCAAATGCATAACACTATTACAAGCAGTAGTAATAATACTACTGATGCTTATACTACTCTTGCTAAGGCTAATAGTGTTAATGTGGAATTTTCAGGGACTGCTGTCGGGGACGCTATGTTAAATCAATACCCACTTGGTACATGCAGGCTTTCAAAAGGATTTATTAGCAACATCTCAGAAACGGATTAAAATATTAAGTTGAAACTATCAGGGTATGAGGAAGAAATATCGAAAAAGACCAAAAAGGTACAATGTAAATTCTATTACTTCTTGGAATGTTACCACGTTAAAAAATGACCATCGTATCAACACTTTGACTGAAGAATTCAGACGATTCGAACTGGACTTATAAGAAATTTCAGAAAGTCATATCCCAGGGTAGGAAGCCTGAAATTAGTTGATATAGAATTTGTTTACTCCACCAGGAAGGATAGGGTGTATAGACAGGGAGTAGGGCTCATGAGGAATAAGGAAGCTGCTAAGTCTTGTTGAAGCTGGGAAGGTATTCATAATAGAATAGTTATTGCTCATTTTACAACCAATACGTCAGGGTATCAGTTATAGTAGTATATGCCCCTATAGAACCGACTGACGGTGATACTAGTGACTCAGATGAATTTTACTTACAGTTACAGGAGCAAATACACAGGGTTATGGGCAGAAATAAGATGTTTTACTAAGAGATTTAAACGCCCAGGTCGGTAGAAATAGGAATAGATGGTATCCTAGTCTAGGTAAATTTGGTGTAAGAAAAGAAAACAGTACTGGATAACGATATCGTAATATGCTCTCAATATTAGAGACACCTGACTCAGATAACGAACTTTCAAGATCGGTTAGTAGACCACGATGAGTTCGAGAAGTCAAATAATTTAGTCCAAACCGAAATGCCAACTCATGTCTACGACTATCAAGTCAATTCAAGCTGAGTTGTTTCAGTGCATCATCATATGTTGAGTAGTTGTGTCCAAGTATAATTTTTATAGCTAGTAAAATGTTTTGCTTACATGTCAATAAATTCAGAGGGAGGAGTCACTCCAGATTTGGCCCAGTGAAAGATGGGAATGGGGCCACAGTTGGTGATACGAAAAGAATTAAGAGAGATGTGCAGAACATTTTGAGAATCTGTTAAACCGAGATAGAGTTGCAGGAAAAGATATAGAGGAAAATTAAAAAGTTTTTGATACCTTGTATTGTTTTTTTGGTTTCACATCTTCAATTTTCACATTTCAATTTTCAGGGAATGGTGAGGAAATGTTGAACTGAAACAAAAGCCACTCATGGGCTATTAAATGAATGATTTAGCAATATACCAGCATCGCCTTAGGGTATTAAGCTGAAACTTCCTGGGCTACCAATATTACGACAACTTTCGCAAGTATTTCTACAACTGTTACTTCTATCATTGAACTAAATAAAAATAAGTTAAGTGCATACAGGTTGTCTAGATATCAAGGGGGGTTTTTCAGGACTGGGATAGGATATAAAGTAGAAACGTTCAGGGAAAGTTTATGTTTCTTCAGAACAAAATCAATAGGTACTATGTTTATATATGTTCTCATAGAGACGTCTCGGTAATATTTAAAGAACGTTAGAGCATGTTAAGTTGAGACTTTCATTCTTAGTTCAAGTTAAAATTCAACGTTCAATCATTTTGTTATTCACATATACATGTATATATTAGACATAGGCCTATTGGGAGACAAGCTAAAAAAAATTAGGCCAAGACAAAGATAAAATAACAGTTAACGCTAAAATACAATGATAAACACGACGGCAATATACAATAGCACAACAGTAATATGAAAGTAGCAGCTAGCCCAGGATTCATAAGTAAATTTCAAAAATTTCCATATTATTAAATATGAATTAATACTACCAGATAGCCAAGAGACCCACTTTCAATAAGAGAAAAAACTGTATGAATAATCTTTGCTTATTAAATAGACGCCAAATTACAGATAATTTTGTACTAAATTAAATTTAAAAATTTCTTTTGCTTAATAGGGATTGAAATAAACTTGTCAATAAGATCATTGGGAGTGTCCCAGCACCAGGCTATCGACACAAAGAGAACGAATTTATATCTGTCAGTAATATACTTGTCAATGTAGATACTCTTCTTTTTTCGTGTATCATAATTATGTAAATCTTGTGATTGGGAGAACAGGCTTTAATTTAGGTAATATGGCGACAATTTCTTAATGTCATAATGAAATTTGAAAAGAACTGCTCCAAAAGTAAATTTTTGAAAAACTGGAAGTATATCAAGTTAAGTATCTAAAGATACTGTAGGAGACTTATTTGGAAGTGTAAATATATAATAGGTGATGGATTAAAAAACGTCATGATTCTTAGGGCTTTATTTTTTTTAAATCTGTAATGGTTTAATATTTCTTTTAGATGTAGATAAGTATAGGAGAGATCAATAAATAATATTAGACTGAATCACAGCAAAATGAATGCTTCGTAAAGCATAGTAGGGTAAATGCTTCAACCTTCGCATTGAACCAACGCACCATGAAACCTTTAATCTTAGTTTTTAAATGTGTGTTCTAAAAGATAACCTTATAGATATTATATAGAAGTAACTCGAATAATGCGATGGCAAACATTTGCTTTTCTGCCGTAAATTATGAAATTAGTTTTACATAAATTCAAAACAATAAAATTTGATGAACACGAATCAAGAACATTTAGAAAGAGTTTCAGCTTTGCAATCAACTCCTCGTCATTCCTCTCAGACAGTTAAATTGTCGTATCATCAGCAAAATGTGTGTTGAGACACGGGATTGCTAAAGCAAGGTGGAAATCATTTATATAAGTTAGAAAAAGCAGAGGACCTAAGACAGAGCCCTGAGATACCCTAACCTTTGAAGACTGAGGAACAGGTGGAGAGAGGATATTGCCTCCTTCGGTTTTCTGCTATTTATTATCCTGTTAAGATTTAACTAGATCCAACGACAGTCCACGCACACTACAATTATTCAATTTAAAAAAAGAATACAATGGGATATTGTATCAAATACTTTTTCAAAATCTAAATATATTGTTGCTGGAATTAATACTCTATCTGAACCTTCATGAATATGTTGGATGAAAGCAAAGATAGCGTGTTCACTACTATTATTACATCAACTGGACTGAATCTATTGAATGTAAGGGCATCATGGTTGTCAAAATAGCATAAATATAGGTTTTTAGGAATAAAATAGGTTATTAAGTTTCAGTTTCAGGAAAAGTTGGTGTGTAAACTATATCGAAATATACTACGTGCGTTCAGATTTTTAAAAAAGCTGTTATTACTAAAAATCGCTGAAAAATTTTGCCCAACATGTAAATTGAAAGCAAAAATCTGAATTTTTGTCAAGAAAGACGAAAAAGATTTAAAATATGTTTTTCTTTACGAATGAAAAAGACTATGTCAATTAAATCAAAAAGAAATTAAATTGGAAAACTTTTTTTAAAACTTTTAAAAAAAAATTTTTAAACTTAAAAAAGTTTTCCAATTTAATTTCTTTTTGATTTAATTGACATAGTCTTTTTCATTCGTAAAGAAAAACATATTTTAAATCTTTTTTTTAAATAAATCCAAAGATGGGAATAAATGAACTCGAATAAACTTGAAACTTAATTCTACTTTAAATTACCATCAATAAATATATAAAACTCAAGATGAACAGAAGTTAGAATCAATAACCGAGTCAAACTCAAAATGAGCAGAACCTAAGAAAACTTACCTAGTCTATGTGTATTGTCAGAACATAATTCGTACTTTATTGAAACCCAAATACATTTTCAACCTTTTCTCTCTTTTAACTTCAATTACATCAAAAATATTAGGGCTTAAATAAATTAATATCAGTATACATAATAAACTTTCAATTCATATTAGTTTTTTTTTTCGAATAATCTTAGTTATGATGGTGACTTTTTTCTTGTTTTGGATGATATGAGAAATAGAAACACTTAGCCTGAAATAAAAATTGTTTTTAGTAAAGTAAAAATTATTTTGTGCTTCTATCCGTTTATTTTTCTTCCTTATTTTTTTAGTTGTTGGAGATGAAGATCCTTTATCAAGTGATGTCAAAATATGCAGAGAAACTTCCATTGAATCCAAACCTGGGGCAGCAAGCTTTAACCTTCAGAACCTGTATTGTAAGAGTGACTTGCAAAGTAAAAAAAAGAAGAGTTCGAAAAATATCAAAGAACACATACATTTAAAAGGCCATATAAATGTGATATGTGCAAAAAAGGCTTTTCTAAATCAAGGGACTTAGATATACACCAAGAAGTGCACACTGGTGAGAAACCATTTAAGTGTGAAGTATGTAAACAATGATTTTCTCAGTCAAACAATTTGATTAGTCACCAAAGAGTACACACTGGGGAGAAACCGTTTAAGTGTGAAGTATGTAACAAGATCTTTTGCAGTTCAAGCAGTTTGATTTACCACCAAAGAGTACACACAGGTGAAAAACCCCTTTAAATGTGATGTATGTGAGAAAAAAATTTCTGCGTCAAGCATTTTGATTAATCACAAAAAATTGCAAACTGGGGAGAAATTGTTTAAGTGTGAAGTATGTGATCAGAATTTTTGTAGTTTAAGCAGTTTGATTAACCACCAAAGAGTACACACGGGTGAAAAACCCTTTAGATGTCATGTGTGTGAGAAACCTTTTTCTCAGTCAAGCGATTTGATTCACCACCAAAGAGTACAAACTGGTGAAAAACCATTTAAGTGCGAATTATGTAAAAAATACTTTTCTCTATCAATCTGTTTGATTAATCACCAAAGAGTACACACTGGGGAGAAACTATTTAGGTGTAAAGTATGTGACAAGACATATCATAACTCAAGCAGTTTGATTTACCACCAAAGAGTACACAAGGGTGAAAAACTCTTTAAATGTAATGTATGTGATAAAGCTTTGTCTGCTTTAAGCATTTTGATTAATCACTAAAGAGTACACACTGGGGAGAAACCGTTTTGGTGTGAAGTGTGTGACAAGACTTTTTGTACTTCAAGCAGTTTGATGGACCACCAAAGAGTACATACAGGTGAAAAACCCTCAAAATGTGATGTATGTGAGAAAACTTTTTCTCTGTCAAGCAGTTTGATTAAGCACCAAAGAGTACACACAGGTGAAAAACCCTTTAAATGTGATGTATTTGAGAAATCTTTTTCTCAGTCTACCAATTTGATTCAACACCAAAGAGTGCACACTGGTGAAAAACCGTTTAAGTGTGATATATGCAAGAGAGAATATTCTTCTAAATTGAATCTGAATAATCATATTATAACCCATTCTTAGAAAAAAAACCTGCTGGTTGATATTGTGCAATAATAATTTTGTCGGTTTTGTTGAACCTTGTTGTACACTGCATCTTTTTTTGTTTTTATTTTTTATTTTTGTCATTTAATGAATTCATTTTGTCTTGGAATATTTTTGTTTATTTATTCAGTGATTCTCTTCTGCTTTTCCTTTCAACTCTCTCCTCCCCTTTGGCTATGACTTTCTGGATTTAAAAAAATCCAATTTGTGTATGTCTGGTTGAGTAAATACCTTTGTATTGTCACCAAAATTTCTCCTCATAGTGTGAGTTTTCCAATTTGGCAACTTTCTTTTAAGTGATTAATAATAAAAAAAAACTTTCCACAAAATAAGTTTTTCAAAAAAAGTAAAGGACTCCATTAAACCGAAAATCCGCTTATAATTTGCAATTGATATTTCCAAATAAATGTAAAAAATTACTATCCAAGCGAATATCACAAAACTACGATTAAGTCACTCAAAAGAAATCTAACGAAACACTAAATATTATTGAGTCTTCTCCACTGCTCCCTTATTTACACCGTTCAAACTGGCCGATTATACAACAAAAATACAGTCGAATAAAATGAATTATTTCTCTTGTTTCCGAAGGGACTGAACACCTAACCTGGATAAGACAAATGTATTGTAACTCCAACTTCAAAAAAGCTGTGAAAAGGGAGGTAAGAATTTGCAGAAAAGATTAAATGGGAGATTGAAATGGTACAGCAGTTGAATCGAATGGTAAGAATCCACTCCATGTCGGAGAAAAATTTTTCATCCATAGCCTTACGACTATGATGAAAAAATAATTGCTTAAAGCTTTTGTGCAAACTTCAAGATCTTAATTTTTTCGAGATTTTCTTTCGCAATAGTGCATTTTAAATTCTCTGCCAATTTATTCATTCCTCTGCAATTCTTTGTTAAATTTTTCAGAGGGTTTTCTAACCATCCACATTTTTTATGGTTGCTTCAACCTGCAGTAATAAAAGCGTAGGGTAGTACCACAAATTAACATAAGTTGAACCAGCTACCCTTCTGTGGGGTACGGCTATTCTATGGTTTACAGTGTATTTTCGTTCAATTGTTTTCCGTATGTTTTGTTTTTTAAAATATCCAGTGGCCTAAACATAATTTTAAAATTTTTACCATTATAAAATTATTATCTGATTCAGATAAGCGTTGGATGATTTGCCCCCAACCACACATTGTTCTTGCGACCAAAGGCAGAAAAATCAGGAGATCGGTAGAGCACACCATTGGTCAGTATGCGAAACAGAAGAAGTTTAAGAAAAAAATCAGACGTAAATCGTGTATCTGAGACGAACTTTCTTTTCTGGTTTTGTGAATTATTTAAGGTTTTTATTTACGTCTATTATTATTTTTACATCTTCCATAAGTGTAAAAAAATGAATAAGTAAAGAAGTAGAAAAGGGAAACATAGTTCAGAATTGAGATTTCTGGATTTTGACCATCCTCAGAAACTAAATTTTTCCCTCTGTCCCTTAGGATAACTCTAGTGACTTCTCATTTTTTTTCAATGACAACTTTGTTTGAAGACATTAAACTAAATTAGAAAGGGCAATCAAATTTTTGTGGTCCTTCCAGTAATCCAACAGAAAGAGAATTCCATTTTTTTGAATTTGGTGATTGAGATAGCTAGGACATGCTTTGTGGATAAAGGATGACAAATTGTCAAATATCATCCGTTTCGGTCATTTATATAGGGTCAAGCGAAAAGCAGAACTACCCGAATGAATGGGATCCTGGTGGTGTGTGCTGGAAAGTAATTCGATAAGTGCTGTCGACGCACCAACAATATCTCAAATGCTAATTTTGAAAGCTATCCTCTAATTGCATCCCAACTTGCTTTGCTTTGATTTCAATTCCTAGGATTTAATTTTTATTCTTTATCTTCAGTATTTTGAAGAAGACATCACTGGTTATCCTAGTTGGAATGTTTTCTATTATAGTTTGTGAATTTAGCAATGCATTCATTTAAAGTTGTTTTACATTTCACTGCTATGTTGTTTTAGATTGTATAATTTCAATTCTTATATTTTGTTTATAATTCTTTTTCAGTATCTTGAAAATTACATCATTCGATTTCGCGGGGCAGAAAGTACAAAATTTAGTCTTCAATGATAAAACTATTAGTTTTAATGTGAACAAGGAATTTGTCAAATCTGGTCATACTGGTGAAACGGCCTAGCAAAATTCGTGCAGTTTGGATTTCAGGTGCAAAAATATAAATCATGTGTCGGTTTTAAGTGCAAATTATTAAAATATTACTTTTGAAAAGATTTTGACACCACCCATGGTTAATATCTGCTCAAATATTTTATAGCTAACGATCTGCAATTAGATTCTGCCTTATGACGATGAGTGGTCCATCTTTCGTTGGGAGCTTAGAAATCATTGGTTAGGATATGCTGATGCTCTTAATCATTATCTTTCGACTAGACCTTAGTACCACCTGTGCCTCTCAAAGCACAAAGACAACCAAGGAGAAGCGATTGGACATCCCTAAGGCTTATCACTCAAGTGATGTCCTCCTGGTATGGTTGAACTGAAGTTTGTAAACTGTAAATTGAGGTGTGTATTTTAGGAGTCTATGGTTGTCTATACATTTATTCTTCGAATATTATATTTGGATTATCCCTCGAGTAGTTCAAAGGTAAACAAATAAAGGAAAAAGCTAGTCAAAAGGGCCCTAAAGACATTTGAAAAAAGATAAGTTATGTTAAGCAAGGCGTCTATAGTACAGATGAAAATAAAACAGTAGACCAGACGAAAATGACTCAGAAAAGATAGAAGCTATAAGAAAAAGAGACATAAAATTTTAAATATATACAAAAGCCAAATGTATTATACCTACCCATCAAATTTGGGTCACAATATCTAAACTAAAATATAATCAGTAGCAATATGCACATAGCACCATTGTTTTCTGCAATATCCTCTTCAACAAACTATAAAACTTTAGACTAAATACAATCAACTGTTCACTTAGCATTGCTGATACGTCCTCTTGTCAACCTGCGTGGCCTTAGTGTGTTACGACTTAGCAAAATACAGTTTAAATATTCCGCAACTTTTTCACCTTAATACTCTTAGCTTTAGTAGCAGTTGTACCAATAGTAATAGTAGTCGGAGTAGAATCAATAGTATTTGCCTTAGATTCAGTGCCAGTAGTAATAATAATATTAACAGCAGTATGAAGCAGGAATAGGGTGCAAATATTGTCTTTGGTTAGTTCAACATCTCCCACAACAAGTCCTGCAAGCTTCAACTTTACACACCAGGCTGTTACGAAGATAATGCTGATGCGCCCTTTTGACAGTCTGCATACAGATGGTGTGTCTGTATGATTCAGTCCACCTTCCCTCCTCAAACGTCCCTGAAAATTTCTATCTTAATACCCTTAGTCATAGTTTTAATAGTAGTCACAGAATTAGTATTAATAGTGTTACTACTAGTAGCAGTAGTAGCATTAAAATACTGCCTTTTGGTCAGTTGAACATACCTCTCATCAAGTCCTGGAAGTTCAACTTAATATAATCAGCCATTGTTAAGACATTGTTGGTATCTTCTTTTGATAACCTGTACATTTATACGCTTCTTTAAATTTTCATCTTAATGCTCTTAGCCCAATAAGTAGTTATTATAGAAGTAGTAGTAGTAAATGTATCAGTTGTAGTAATATTAGTAGTAGCAAACACATAGTGCCTCTTGTCAATTGATCTTCACCTTTAAGTATTCTCTGAATATACCTTAATACCCAAATCCAATTCTGAGATATATCTTTTTACAATGTGCTTGCAAATAGTGTCTTGATTTAGTTCAAATTTCTCCTGAATATTGTAAATGTACTAGTTTGGTAGTAGTAGCAGTAATAGTAGCAGTGGGCAAATCTTGCCACTTTGGTCAATTGATCATCTCCCTTATCTTTTCCTGAAGGTTCCAAACTAATATACTCACACAATTCTGAGCTACGCCCTTTTGATAACCTGAATTCATATAAAACGTTTTGATTAAGTTCACCACTCCCCTCAAATTTTTCTGAAAGGCTCACCTGAATGTACTTTTTCTGTTTCGATAATAAGGCCCAAACAAGCATAGCTTCCTTAATAACATATACTATATCATAGGTAAACGATGTTTGCACAATGTATTATTTATTTGTTTTGTCTTGGTTTTGGACCAGGGCACCTCGTATCGAAGGAGTTTTCGCAGAAACTTCGAAAAGGGCTCCTTGGATTGGAAATTGGAGTGACTTGTGCTGTTTTTAATAGTCGAAAGTGATTGGGAGGCAACTAACACCCCTTCTACGCCCACCATTTCCCCAAAAACATCCAATCAAAATTTTGAGATAGCCATTTTATTCAGCGTAATTGATTTCCAGATAGAAAATATGTTTTTGAGGAGGAAACTCCCCCACATCTCTAAGGGTAAGGGTTTTATGTTATGCCCTGGGAGCATATAAGAACGATGTTGGCACCATCTATTATTTCTTATTTTTTTCCATTAGACCATGGCGCTCCGTATCGAAGAAGTTGTCATAGAAACTTCGAAAAGGGCTCCTTTGATTGGAAATTCGAGTGGCTTGTGCCCTTTTTAATAGTCAAAAGTGATTGGAAGGCAACTAACACCCCTTCCACGCCCACTATTTCCCGAAACATATCCAATCAAAATTTTGAGATAGCCATTTTGTTCAGCGTAGTTGATTTGAAGATAAAAATTATGTTTTTGAGGAGGACACTCCCCCCACATTCTTCAGGGCAAGGGTTATAAGTTATACCATGGGATTATATAAGGTTTTCATTGAAATCTTTGTCGTAAAAACTTGAAAAATGGCTCATTTGATGGGAAATTCAAAGAGCTAGTGCTCCTTTTAATATTAGAAAGTGATTTGTGGGCAAATAACCCCCCTCTCAGGCCCACCTTTTCCTCAAATACATCCAATCAAAATTTTTAGCTTGCCAGTTTATTCGACGTAGTTGAGAGTTTTGGAAATTAGGTCTTTATTGATGACAACCCCTCCCCCCACAGCTCTCAGGGCAAGGGTTGTAAGTTATGCCCTGGGGACATATAAGGTTTTTATAGAAAGCGACGTTGTAGAAACTTCAAAAAGGGCTCATTCAATTGTAAATTGAAAGGGCTAAATCTCTTTTTAATAACCGAAAGTGATTGAAGGGCAATTCAATCACTTTTCCATTTTGTTCAACGTAGTTGAGAGTTCTGGAAATTAGAACTTTTAGGATGATAACCCCCTCAGAGCCCTAAGTGCAAGAGTTGTAAGGTTTGCCCTGGGGCCATATAAGATTTCTATAGAAAGTTGTTGTAGAAATTTCAGAAAGGGCTCATTTGATTGGACATTGAAATTGCCCTTTTCAATAGTCGAAAGTGAGTGGAGAGTAATTAACCCCCCTCTCGCACCCACTATTTCCCAAAAAACACTGAATCAAAGTTTAGAGATAGCCATTTTGATCAACGTAGTTGAAAGTTTTGGAAATTATGTCTTTAAGTATGAAAAACCCCCTAGAGCCCCCAGGGCAAAGGTTGTAAGTTATGCCCTGGGGGCATATGAGGTTTTTATAGATAGCGTTGTCGTAAAAACTTCAAAAGAGGCTCATTCAATTGAAAATTGAAAGGGCCAGTGCTCTTTTTAACAGTCGAAAGTGATTGGAGGGTAACTAACCCCCCTCTCACGCCCATCATTCCTCCAAACAAATCTAATCAAAATTTTCAGATAGCCATTTTGTTCAACGTAGTTGAAAGTTCTGGAAATTAGGTCTTTTAGGATGAAAATCCCACCTCCCTCAGCACTCAGGGCAAGGGTTGTAAGCTCTGCCCTGCGGACATATAAGGTTTTTATTGAAAGCGTTGTCGTAGAAACTTCAAAAGGGCTCATTTGATTGGAAATTGAAAGGGCTAGTGTATGTTTTTATTGTTGAAAGAGATTGGAGAGCGACTTCGCGACTAACGTCCCTCTCACGCCAGCCATTTCCCCAAACACATCCAATCAAAATTTTGAGATAGCTATTTTGTTTAACGTAGTTGAAAGTTCTGGAAATTAGGTCTTAGAGGATGACAACGAACTTAACAGCCCTTAGGGCAAGGGTTGTAATTTATGCCCTGGGGGCATATAAGGTGTATAAAGAAATCATTGTCGTAGAAACTCAAAAGAGGCTCATTCGATTGGAAATCGGAAGGCCTAGTTCCCTTTTTAATAGTCGAAAGTGATTGGAAGCCTTGAAATTTTATAGTAAAGATCGATGTGGGTATAATGTTTTATTTTTGTTGTTGTTGTTGTTTAGACCAGGACACTTCTTATCGAAGGAGCTGTTGTAGGAACTTAGAAAAGGGCTCAATCGATTGAAAATAGAAGGGGCCGATGCCCTATTTAATAGTCGAAAGTGATTGGAGGGCAGCTAATCCCCCTCCCAAGCCCACGCTCCCATTTGCCCATTATGTTTAAAAACTAAATTTTGCCTTAATATTAAATGAAAATGCACTGTGTTAATGCTAATTTCCAATAAGGCATCTCAGCAAAATCCCAAAACGACTGAGGGTATTATGTTCAAACTTTCGGGGCTATTTCTGCTTTTAAACTTAATCAAATCAAAATAGCATAAGTGTATCGAAAGTATCCAAGAAAGTAAATAGTTCTTATTTGATCAATGGTGTCAAGTTTTCTATTTCAGGTAAGCTAGAGGAGGTATGAAACTAAATTAAACAGTACTATTTGTGTCCATATTTTTAAAAGGGTGTTTTTTGCTAAAAATTACTCAAAATTTTTTTCCAGCATGTAAATAGCAAGCCAAACTGTAAAGTCATAAAAAAACGGAAAGATTTAAAGTATTATTTTCTTTTTCCCTGAAAAACTATGTCAATATAAAACGAACAGAAATTAATTTAAAAAAGTTTTTCCACAAAGTAAGTTTTTCAAAGAAAAGTAAAGAACTCCACTAAACAAAAAATGAGCAAAAATAAAATCAAATAATCTACCAAGCGTGAAACTACCATAAATCAGCATCGATAAATAAATGAAACCAAAAACGAACAGAAATTACAAAAAATACCTGAGTAAAACTCAAAACGAGCAGAAATTAACATAAGTTGGGCTCAAAACCCCAAATGCCTTCCAAAGGCCAGAACATAATTTGCACTTTACTGAAAAAATACAGATGAATTTGCATTGTCAGTTTAATATACATATACTGATATTTAGTAATCAAAGTGTCAATATTATTTGATTTATTAAAGTTATGAAAGTAAAAACGTTTATATTATGCACATTATGCATATTATAGTATGCACTCTTTGATGGGCGTGCAAATCGCCTAACTGAGTAAAGCTCTTGTCAAACACATTGCATTTGAATGGTTTCTCACCAGTATGCACTCTTTGGTGTATATCCAAGTTCCTTGATTGGGAAAATCATTTTTTGCACACATCACATTTATATGACCTTTTTAATGTGTATGTCCTTTTATATCTTTCGAAGTCTTCGTCTTTTTTGCTTTGTAAGCACCTCTCAAAATATAAATTCTTAATGTTTAAGCTTTTTGCTTCAGGTTTGGATCATTTTTTAATCTCCTTCTGCCATATTATGAAACTTAAAGTATAATTTGAAGGCTAAATTCACTCTTATGCTACAATCATTTTTGTCCGAATAGCTCGAGCATGATTGCATTTTCTCATACTAAACTGAAGAGAAGGAAACAGTTCCACCGGTGAGGTTTGTTCAATGGTAATAAATCGTGCTCTTTTTGTAAAAGCACGTTTATCACGGTTGGCTTTTCTTTCCTTACCACTGTAAAATATCCGATACTGTTCTTTCTGCAGTCACTAAAATCGCAACCGCTGGGTAGTTCTATGGAACAACATTTGCAATAGTAGGCAGTCCTTCTAATAAACCCTCAGGTGTCGCAGTGACCTTTAGGTTGTGCAAAATTTATTTTTACACTGTCCGTGTGCTCAATTTCTTATGTGAAGGAATTCACTTAGCAGAAAATGCCTAACTATTGTCAAAATATTTCGTATCAGGGTAAAGTAGTATTAGAGAGCCCAACTTGTGGAACATATTGTTGGGATGAGAGAAAACTCACTGGTTACTCTCGTGCACACTATAGCGATTTCATAGCCCACTGGTTGAAAACCGGTGAAAGTTCCATTACCCAGGTCACTCAATACTAGGATTTTTTTGTTTTAGAACATCCTGTTTGCTAATATTACCCCTTTGCAGATACTGAGATCTTCGGACAGGTTCTTTTTTTACAAGAGCTGAGATCCTCGAATTTAATATTTTACACCAATTAATGCAAGGGTCTCACTAGGCTATAGATGGTTTGTTGTTTAAAGTGGTGTTCCATTACACTGTTTTTGTCTGGATAAACTTTGGGATATATTCAAGCAAGTAATGCCAAACACCAGAACGCTTTAGTCAAATATTGCGTTGGGTCACCCATTACCCCTAAAAACAGTTCCTGTCCTCCAGGACCAGAACACTAAAAATAAATTAAGGACTGCAGCATACACCAGCAGAGTGACAGAATGGGTTGCAAGCTCTCCATTGAAAAAAATCCAGTTAAGGAGCTATGCGAAGATTCTATACCCCTTGTCTTTTTTGTCTGGGTTCCATCCCATAAAATACTCGTATGAAGAATGAACGTCAATGCCAACTTACAATGAAATTTGGACTTATTGGTCCAAGAATAAGGTATGGATTCAATAAGAGTTGATTCTAATCCGGGGTAAGAACAGCGAATAAGGTTACCAGGTTTACCAAAGCAGACAACCTAATGGAGACAACCGACGGGGTTTTCGTACCAAGCTTTGAAATCGGGAAATGTTGACTTGAGAGATAGATGAGCTGATGAAAGTTGCCTCCTTCCTCTGAATCAGATCCTCTTAAAAAATTCGTTGTTGAGCCAAGTATCTCGTGCTGGCTAGCTGAACATATAAAACACAGTGAGTCTTTTGGATGCCTTAGACCAGCTAAAATTTGGAGTTTGCCCAATTCCTAATTTTTCTGAAATATTGCCCGCGAAAACAAACTTACTGACCAAAAAGCTTTTTGATCATCCGATTAATACAGTTTATATTCATTTGCAATAAAATTAATTTTATCAACGATTAGTTTAAACCATCAGAGGGAATTGGGCAGCGACCCCAGTGTTACTCCGTCACTGTAAACAGTGTTACACACACAATATTATGGTGGGTAGGCTGTGGAACATTGGTAGGGAGCTACAACTTTCACTGATTCACCGTTAATCTAATAATTTGTAATATACCTTGACGAAAGTACCCTCCAAACGGATTCCTCACATCATAACTACGCTTATTTTTTTTTACCTCTTATCAAAAAATGTAGTTAATCACAGTTAATCAACATCTAACTAATCGGATTAAATTTCATTCGAACAAATAGCATCTAAAGTGAAATTCTTGTATTCCTTGCAAAAGCTTTTGCAAGTGATTATTGAATTTTGAATTGAATTTTGGACTGAAAGTGGAATTACGATTTTAGGATTCGTTCGTTAAATGCTGTTTTTATAGCCGAGCGAAATTTAGGCTGGGTTGTGCCTTGCAAGTTTGGCCGGTTACGGAAGCACCCTTGAAGCACATCCCTCACGTAAAGATAAGTCTTTTTCATTTTTGATCTTCATTTCTGATTTAAAATGGACGATAATATTAATGCATTATTAACGCAAATTCAAGCAATTAATTTGAAGTTGGATATTATTGACCCGATGTCAAGGCAGGTCAATTCAATGACGTCGGATGTGGCTGAGTTGGGAAATAAATTTGAAAATGTTGCGTCGTTAGTCCAAAATATTCAAAGGGAATCGCAGTCGGTTCACAGAGATGTGTCAAATGTACGGGAAGAAGTTGGATTAGCACTGAGAAAAATTCAGTATTCATAAACTGACACGAAGCGAGGAAACGTAGTGCTTTATAGCTTTTCGCCGCAGCATAGGGGGCGCTCACTTCTGGAAGATGTTGTCATTGCTTTGAATGCGGGAATTCCAAATTTAAATCTCCGTCTTTTTGATGTGCGTGATGCTTTTAGACTTAAAAGTTCAATGAGCGTCCGTCCCGTAGGGATGAAAATTGCAAGTGTTGCAGGACGGGACTATGTATTAAAATCATGTTTTCTTTTTCGAAGGTTGGGATTATCAATTAGTCCTGATTACACGGAACGTGAGATACTCGCCAGAAAAAAACTGAAAGAGACTTTAGAAGATGCAAAGACTGAGGGTTTTGTTGATGTTAAATTACGAGGACTTAAGTTGTTCATCAGTAACCAGGTTTTCATGTATAATTACACAAGTGGCCTTTTTGAAGAACAAAAACGTAACACCGCTCATGACAGTGTAAATCCTCCTAGTAAAAACAAAGCTGAACCCCCTCCCCCCCAGACAAGTTTAAACACGGTATCACCGCCAAACATAGGCATGGTCGGTCAGGACCTCTTTAGCAACATGCCCCCTGAAGACAACAGTAGCTTTGCATATCCATCTAAAACTAGGACTAGATCTGAATCTTCAGCACCAGTTCTATCTTTTATTTTTATGACTTTTAGAATGGGAAAAAAAGATCGTAATTTGGTAATATGTTTAGCAGAAACCCAAGCTGCAGAGGGATCGCAAGCTATCCCAGCACTAAAGCAGCGTAATCCCACGAAACGCTGGAATGCGGAAATTATTAGTCCTGATAACAATGAACCAATGAGGATAAACCGCCCAAGACCCGCAGAGTATAGTTTCAGAATAAACTCGGGTGATGATGACGCTAAGAGAGCGATAGTACCAAAAAAAGTTTTCCGCCCAAGACAGCAAGAACTGACGATGGGAAATGAGGCGGTATAGGGAAATTTGGGCCATGGTGAAAATTCTCTATTAAATTTGTCACATTGGAACATACAAGGGTTCACGCAAAATAAGTTTAAGGACCTGGTTGAAGCATGCAGTCCTCAAATTATCTCTCTTGTAGAAACATGGTCTGGAGAAAATATTATAGTTAAGCATTGTAGTTGTTATAGTGCAAATCGTAAAATGTCGAGAAATGTTCGTTATTATGGAGGTGTATCGTTGTTTGTTTCAGATGTTTTTTGTCATCTAATGATGTGATTTGGCTAAAAAGTGAGTCTTGTAACTTAGTTGGGGTAACAATTTCACGGAGGAAAAGAAGTCATGTGTTTTGTTCTGTGTATATCCCTCCAGAAAGTAGTTCTTTTTCAGAAGAGGATACATGGGAGATATTTCAAAGAGTTGCATATTTTTTTGACAAAGTTTCCTGCCGATGGCTTTATTCTTTTAGGAGATTTCAATGCATACACTGGGGAGTTGCAAGAGCCATGGTCTTGCCAATTTAAAGACCATACCCACTCAGAATCTCGTCGTGATGGAATGGGTGATGAAGAAATGGATGAGATCCCTCCAAGGACTAGTAAGGACCATTGCCGAAAAAATAGGTGGGGAAATAAACTTTCGGAAATTTGTGGTAAGGAAAGTTTTACTACAGTTAACGGGAGGATCGGGGAGGATAAAGAGGAGGGAGAGTTTACTTTCTTTTTTGGGAAGTTTCCAAGTGTAGTAGATTACATAGTTGTAAATAAGTCTCTATGGCCGGATTCTGCTTCTTTAAGGGTGGTCCCGGTTTGGGGTTCTGATTACCTTCCGATTAGGTTGTCTTTGAAATTGTTGAAAAAGAGAGCATTGAAAAGGTCATTGGGGTGTTTTAGGAGCAAGGTATTAGAAGAAGGATTAGAAGTTAGAGATCCATTGAGGGTAGAATCACAAGAAGAAGAGATGGTTAAGGTTCAGCTGTTGGGAGATGAATTTTACGCAGGACTAGAGAAGGGAGAAATATTGACAAATGAAGCAACAATAGAAGAGTCATTAAAGGGATTAATTGATAGTTTGTATGAAGTAGGGGTTGCTACAGCTCAGAAATAGTCACGGATGTTAAATGGTTTATTTTATGGTGAATGCGTAGAAAAAAAATCAAAGTTGGTGCAAACATTGGAACTACTGAGACAATTTTCATACGAGGATAGGGAATATCTTTATAATATGTATAAAAGCCGAAGAAAAGAGTATAAGAAACTGTTAAAAGTGAAGAAGTATAAATTTCAAGAGGAGGAAGCAGAGAGAATGAAAAGGGAATTTAGGAATAGTAACAAGAATAAGTTTTGGAAAATAATAGAAAAAATCAGTTACAAACTCTTCTGACAAGACGAGTATGCCACCGGCGGAAAGTTAGCCAAAATTCATCGAAAGCAAGATGACAGAAAGAGAGGAAACGGATAGCCTGAGTCGGTGGGTGGTCGGCGAAAACCTTGCGGATTTCCCTCTAAGGGAAGAAGATTACAAACTACTGCAGCCTTTCACAGGTGAGGAAATATGGAATTCGCTAAAGAAGATGAGACGGACCTCAGCACCAGGAGTTGATGGCATCCCAACAAGGCTCTGGAAGTGGTCTAGGGTATATTTGCTGCCTTTGTTATCAACGTTATTTTCAAGTATCCTTAGGAAGTTGGTTTGGCCTCAACAGTGGAATATTTCAACAGTTTTACCACTTTTTAAAAAGGGAGACCGAGCATTGCATAAGAAATATAGAGAGATTCATTTAGGGAATAGCCTTAGTAAATTATTTTGTGAAGTGTTAGTGGCTAGATTAGATAGTTGGCTTAGAGAATCAAATAAGTTAATAGAAATTCAGGCAGGGTTTCGAGAGGATTATAGTGGGGTAGATCAGATATTTATTTTGTATGGGCTTATTAGGAAGTAAATGAGGAAAAGGGATGTTAGGCTATACGCAGCTTTTTTGAACCTGCGAGGTGCGATCGATGAAGTTTCACGAAATTTGTTAGCACAACGACTTATAAAGTTAGGGCTGCCGAGACGTTTTGTAGGATTGGTTGTTAAAATGTATTTGGTTGTTAGAATGGCATTTAAGGTAGGAAAGTCTTACTCTAGGGCAATTGTCAGTAGGTTAGGGGTTAAACAAGGTTGTACAATTTCACCTAGGTTGTTTTCCCTGTATCTTAATGATATAGAAGATTATATGGTAGGGCAGGGAGCCCCAACTCTAAATCTGTCTGCAATGCAGGTGTTCGCTCTGTTATTTGCGGATGATATAGTATTGGTGGCTAAAGATGGGCCTGACCTTCAAAAACTTCTAGGAATGGTGTCCTCATACCTAGATGAGAAGCGTTTGGTCCTAAATGTCACAAAGTCAGTAGTTATGGTATTCCGACAACATGGAAATATAGAGGAAAGGTTTAGTGTAGGAGAAGAAGTGCTTAAAGTAGTTGAAAATTTTGTTTATTTAGGATGCAAGTTTGTTTCAAATGGTAAGTGGAAAGGGCAAAATGATTATGTAGCTAGTAAAGGTCTTAGGGCTATATGGCTAGTTTTAAAGAGTAGTGTTTTGAAAGTAGGCCTGACAGACCTTAGGCTTCAGAAAAGGACATTCCAGACTAAGCTAGCTTCCGTAATGTCTTTTGCAGCAGAGCTGTGGGGTATGGAGAAGGCTGATAAGGTAGACCGGTTACAGTTGATGTAATTTAAGCGGTTAATGGGGGCTAGTGATAAGTTTAATCATGTAGTATTAAAAGGTGATTTAGGTTTGTTATCATTAAGGGTGGGAAGGTTAGTGCGGAAAGTAAATTATTGGGAAAGTATTATAAATCTCCCTAGTAGGAGGCTAGTAAAGAATGCATACGAGGAGATGCTAGTAGATGGCAGGAAAAGTTCTTGGCCAAACTGGGTTAAAGAGACTATTGGTAGATGTGGTTTTAGAGAGTATTGTGAATGAGGGGAAGGGGCTAGGTGTGGACGTGGGGCTAGTTGTAAAAAAATTAAAGTATAGACTAATAGAGCAGGAAATTCAAAGGTCGCAGAAACAGAAATCATCCTCGGTGTCCCGGGGGCTGTATGAGCTGGCAAAGAAGGTTTGGAGAGAGAATGTTTACTTTAAAGCGGGAATGAATAGTGATGATTTAAGGTAGGTAATTTCGGTTTGTGGTACTTCTTTGGGTATTAGAGAAAGGACGAAATATATTGGGAATTAGAGGATTAAAAATGGTCCTTACCAGTGTTCTATGTGTGGAGAGGAGGAAGATCTTATTCATTTTATGAGTACATGCCAGGAGTTAAGAAATTTGAGGAGGGAAGTGTTTTCAACAGATATTTGAGGGGGTGATTGGTTTGAAAAAATTTTATAAGGTAAAAATGTTGATGATTTTAGAAGGTTGGGTAAATTTGTAAGTGGGTATGGCACATAGAGAAACTTTTTTGATGAATTGTGAGTAATTTAATGTTTTTTTTTTGTATTTATTTTTGTTTTGTTATTTTGCCATGGCCCGAAAAGGCTTTTGTTGCAATAAATATCTATCTATCTATCTATACTCGTATGAGACGTCAAAAACAGATCAAAGGAATGAGTAAGTTATCATCACAGGAATACTTTCACTGAAAAAACCTGTAGCGAATAAAATGTTGCCATCTCGGTTTTGCTTCTTTGATACTGTGAAAGGGTCTTTAAACAAAGGCTCTATCACATATTTCGGTACCTCCTCCAGATCATAAAATTTTAAAGAATTTGATGACTATACCACAGTGAAAGGTTACAAAACATTGCGCTTCTAATCCACAATCGATATATCCAAATAAATGTAAAAAAATTAAAATTTTATCCAAGCTATTATCACAAAACTAGGATTAAGTCACTCAAAAGAAATCTAACGATACACTAAATTTTATTTATGCTTCTCCAATGATCTCTTAGCTACACTTTTCAAACTGGCCGATTATACAACAAAATACAGTCAGATAAAATAAATTATTTCTTTTGTTTCCGAAGGGACTGAACACCTAACTGTGGTAAGAAAAAGGATTGTAACTCCAACTTCTAAAAAGCTCTGAAAGGGAGGGAAGAAATTTATAGTAAGGATTAAATGGGAGATGGAAATGGAAAAATAGTTGAATCGAATAGTAAGAATCGATGCCAAGTCGGAAAAAAATTCGCATCCATAGCCTAACGACTTTCATGAAAAATTAATTGCTTAGAATTTTATGCAAAATGCATGATCTTACTTTTTTCGAGATTTTCTTTTGCAATTCTGAATTTTAAATTCTCTGCCAATTTATCCATTCCTCTGCAATTTTCTGTTAAATTTTTCAGTGGGTTTTCGAACCAACTAGATTTTTTATGGTTGCTTCAGCTTGCGGTAGTTAAAGCATAGGGTAATGCCACCAATTAACACAAATTTTACCAAACACCCTTCTCTTCTATACTGCTGTTCTACAGTTTACATTCTAATTTCGTTCAATTGTTTTTTGTCTATTTTTTGTTTTAATCTCTCCAGTAAGTATAATTGTAAAATTTTCACCATCATAAAATTATTATCTGACTCAGAGAAGCATTGGATGGTTTGCCCCCAACCACGCATTGCTCTCCCGACCGAAAGCAGAAAAATCAGGAAATCGGTACAGCGCACTATTTGTCAGCATGCAAAAAAAGAAGATATTTAAAAAAAAGTCAAAGGTAAATCGTGTATCTGAGACGAACTTTCGTTTCTGATTTTTTGAAATATTTAATGTTTTTATTTACGTCTATAATTATTTTGTACATCTTTTATTTATCGTAATTATTGTCCTATTTTTATCGAAATTCGAGCAGTCGATAAATTATTAATGCTCAAAAGTGGTTATTAGACTTTCATTAGACCTTATTTCAGTATAATTCTACTGATTACCGCTCAGTTAAAGAAAAATAACTTGACCCAAATATTTCGCCTTTTTTTTCAATTCCGTCTGCCAATAAATTATAATAATTTGTAATTAGTATAATCATTGGTAATTATTATTGAAAATCGTCAAGAACAATACCACATTAAAACTAATAGTTTTATCATTTTAAAAAAACACTTCGTCCTTTCGGCACCAGGAAATTGAATGATGTCATTTTGAAGATGCTAAAAAACAAAGAATTATAAACAAAATATAAGAATTGAAATGACATAATCTAAAATATCATTGAAACTAAACGCAAAAAAACTTCAAACAAATGTATAGCTCAATTCACTAAACTATAAGATAAAACCTTCAAGCCAGGTTGACCAGTGAGGTCCTTTTCAAAATGCTACTGACAAAGAATTAAAAAGAAAATCTTAGGAATTGAAAATAAAACAAAGCAAGCTGAGATGTAACTAAATTATAGCAGAAATAAATCACAAAGAATTGAAAATAAAGGAATTAGGCTATTCTTCCACGCCTACTAATAGATCACTGCAGTGCCAAACCGCTTGAATCCAACAAAACTGCGTGTACTCCTCCGTTCCAATATATTCAAATCTTCCCATATCTGGACTAAAATATAATCACTAGACTGAAATATAAATCACTATAATCACTAAAATATAAAATATAATCACTACGACTAAAATATAATCACTAGGACTAAAATATAAATCACTATAATCACTAAAATATAAAATTTAATCACAAGGACCAAAACATATAATCACTAGGACTAAAATAAAGTAGCACTATGCACATAGCACCATTGTTTTCTTCAATATCCTCTTCAACAAACTAAAAGCTTAGACTAAATTCCATCAACTGTTCATTTAGCATTGCTGACACGTCCTCTTCTCTACCTGTGTGACCATACTGTGTTCCGATTTAGCACAATTAAGTTTAAATATTCCGCAAAATTTTCGTATTAACACTCTTAGGTTTAGTAACAGTTGTTCCAAAAGTAATAGTAGTCACAGTAGAAATAATAATGTTAGCCTTAGATTTAGGGGTAGTGAGTAGAACCCCATTATTGACTCCAGGGGGCACCTTTGCTGCGATCTATATTCGAGTCTAAGGGTACAAGATCACACTTCTTTCTAGACCTGTTTGTTGATTGTTATGGGATTTGATGGTTATGTGATGTTGTTTCATAGTTCTGTTTGTTGATGGTTATATGCTTTGATGAATATTTTGTTTGATGAATATATGGTTTGATGTTGTTTCATACTTCTGTTTGATGGTTATATTGTTTGATGGTTTGATGGTTATATTATTTAATTATTATATGATTTGATGTTGTTTCATGGTTCTTTGTTGATGGTTATATGGTTTGATGGTTATATTGTTCGATGTTGTTTCTGCTCTGTTTGTAGCTTAACTTGTTTGATGTTTTATCATGGTTCTGTTCTGCAGATCGCTATATGGTTTGATGGTTATATTGTTTGATGGTTATATATGGTTTGATGTTGCTTCATGGTTCTGTTTGTTGATGATTATATGGTTTGATGGTTATATTGTTTGATGGTTATATGATTTGATGTTGTTTCAAGGTTGTGTTGTGTTTGTTGGTCAACTTGTTTGATGTTTTTAAGCCTATTACTTTGACCAGAAGTTTAAATCATTGCTGGATAAGAGCGTGTCTAACGGGAACAGGATCAATGACACCTATTTCTAGGTCATAACTTACATCGCAAAAGGATGCCGAAACAAAAGAACATTCAGAAATTACTTTTAGGGGAATATTTGGGCGAAGCAAATTAATCGACATTTTAGGGATTTTTTTTGGGTGAAACAGTTTGAGACATTTTAGAGGATGATTTGGGGTGAAAATCTGTGGTCGTTATAATAAACAAGTACACAATATTGGATTAGTGAGAGATTTACGAGTATGAACCATCAATGACTCTAACCACAATGGACCTCAACCTCCAGGGGAAACCTCTACCCAACCCCATTGTGTAGCTAATAAAAGGAACAGTTGAAATTTTTTCTGATTTTGTGTGTTTTCGCAAGAAAGTTGCTCATCTTTAACAAACTTGGTCATTTTTTCGTTTATTGTACTTAAATTCAATGAAATAAATTTCTAGTAAACTGTCAGTTCGCTAAAAAGATCAATATAATTAAAGAGCTTTCAGAGCTAAAATATTAGGTGTAATAAAGGTTTAAAATCGCTTACCGACCAAATGTATATCTGGCCAACACATTGTATTTTACCATGTTTATTTTTGCTACAAGTAACAAAGCTTATAACAGAAACTTTTCTGATAATAACTTTAGCTATTAACTCTCTATTAATCTTTTCTATGTAATTTTTAGAGATTATTTCAAAACACTTTTTATTTTCAAATATAATAATACTAATAACGTGTTTTTTTCACTATTTTCACATAATGGCTCATACTATTATCACTGCACCTTTAGAGAACGGATATCAAGGGGGTGTTACCTCCATTCATCCTTATCGGACTCATTGTTGCTCATCCACATTCAATGGTCCCATGAAATGAGTTGTGGACATGTGGACACATGTCCACATGTGATATCTTTTCAGGTACCCATTGCACAAAAAACCTCACTTCATCAATGGGATGGTGAATCGCATTGGGTTATTTTTCACAGCCAAAGTCCTCTAAGTTAAAAAGGGGGATATTAACGTCACATTCTACGATCATGAGCTTATCGGTAGGGACATTCCCTTTAACATGTAGCGCTTTTACTCCAAAAAAGCTCCCGATTTCACTGACTTCCTCTTGTACATGCTTCAATTCTGAACCATTGTTATTAAATGGTTTTGTTTTTCTATCATAGGATCCTACTCTGTTTATACGGCTTAATGTAGTACTCCATAAGCGTTTATCGTAATCTAAACAAGTTATAGTTAACATCCCAATGGTAAATGTCTATTTCTCTACGATATTCACCCAGTAATAAAAACACAAACTCGAAAATTACTCCACAAGATGAATGTTTTATGCCACAATTCCAAAATGGAAGTCTTTCATTACATTTAAAGATTTTCTAAGTTTAGTAAAATTATACCAAAAAAATTATCTACCCAGGTCACTGCTTACTTACATTTCGCTATATATATGCTGCGCCATTGCGGTATCTTGCAGCGTCACGTTGGGTTTTACTATGTTTTTCCATAACTCCGCTATTTTCTTAATTTCGTTTGATCTATGCTGTTGCATATCTCTTATTTTTATTTTCACAGATTCAATACCCTTATTTTTTAAATTTACTTCATCTCTGCAATGTCTTTCAGAATAATTGGACAAGTTTCTGATTATTCCTTTTCCTTCTTGCGAGACATGAGGTTCAAAAGGTTGCGATATTATACCGCCAGAAATTCTATTTACTGTTATGTTGTCTTCGTAACCTCTGTTACAATTTCTTAAGGTAGAAATGTCTTCCCCTACCTTAGCCGGGTAGACAAGCCTTTCGTTCGCTACGTCTAATAGTACTCTATTAGACATTAAAAAATTTTCGCCTATAATTGCTTCATACGGAAAATTATCGCATATTATAAAATTTGTCGGAAAGATCCTATTGTCCCTTTTTACGTGTAGGCGAATTCAACCTCTTGCATCCAATTTATGCCCTGTCACACTAGTTCGATTGAGAATATTGAAATTAATCTGTATCCTAATTAGCAGAGGCAGCATATTAAATACGTATGAACTTACGATATTAATCGTAGCTCCGCTGTCACCTACAGTCTTAAAATAAACGTTTGCTACACAAAAATAATTCAATATTGGTAGCTTGTTAATACTATCATTACAAGACGGAACTACTATAAGTTTGGACCTATTAAATGTTCTGGGCACCCTCTGGGTCCAATTTATATTTCTGAGGTGCCTGAAACGTTTCCTTGAGGATTTTTTTCATGTGTCGGTGCCTGTAATAGATATTCAGACATATGAGATTCCGTAGGCATACACCTTATAAGTTCGTAGAATAACACTTCGTACTTTCTGCCCCATGAAATCGAATGATGTCATTTTGAAGATACTAAAGCAAAGAATTATAAACAAAATATAAGAATTGAAATGATATAATCTAAAACAACATAGCAACGAAATGTAAAACAGCTTTAAACAAATGCATTGCTAAATTCACAAACTATATAGAAAACCTTTCAACTAGGATGACCAGTGATGTCTTTTTCAAAATACTGAAGACAAACAATTAAAAAGTAAATCCTAGGAATTGAAATTCAAACAAAGCGAGTTGGGATGTAATTAAAGGATAGCTTTCAAAATTAGCATTTGCGATATTGTTGATGCGTCGACACCGCTTACCGAATTACTTTTAAGCCCACACCACCAGGTTCCCATTCAGTCGGGTAGTTCTGCTTTTTGCTTGACCGAAACGGACGATATTTGACAATTTGTCATCCTGTATCCACAAAGCATGTCCTAGCTATCTCAATTGTACCGTGAGTAAAATGATACATTTAAAATACAAAGAATAAAGTTCCTTCTTTCTAAAGATAATTCCAACTTCCTCTAATTAAGTTTAAATCTAGTTTCAAAAAACGAAAAGTCCTTAATCAGCAAAGAGAAAAATTACAGTTAGCCTCAGACAAAGAACGGCGCTATCCAGCTTTGGATTTCGCTAAGATAGTGGGCAATAAAAAAGATGCTGCACACATTATTTCTAAGGAAGTTTAAATTATAAGAGCCATGTGAACGTTTGAATCATCAGAAAGATTTAAGACAGATTATTGGACGGAGAGTTCGGCCCGCCTCAGGACTTAGGCCAATTGTGGGGTAACTCCCACGGCACATGATCAGAATTTAGGATATATAGTGGAGAAAAGTGTTTTTCATGCTCTCATTATTGTTGACAGAATTATTTCCACGATCAAGCTTTGCAATTCTATCATTGTTGTTATCTCAGTCACCGTTGTTGTCATTTGAAGTGACCCACTGCTGTTCACCTAATTATGTAAGTCTCAATAAATCTATTGCATTTTACCTGTGTTTATTTTATTTTATATGTCTGTATCTAGCTACACGACAGGTAATTAGTTCGTATGTCTCCAAGGTACGGTCCCAGGAATCTGATCTCCAGATAGCTCAAGGAAAAGAGGTAACATTTATATTTCTACGCATTTTATTTTCACTCAATAATTGAGGGTGGCGCGGTCATAAATTTACGTCACTCCCCATTGCTGTGGCGCAGGCCTAAATGGCACAATCTTTAGCGCTATAAGCGGCACCATCGGAGAACTTATAAGGTGTAAGTTCGCAGCTTTAAGGTACGATATCAGATTTGACGCGGTCGATATTTATGACCACAAGTGCCCCTGTCCCTTTCTTTTTATCGCTAAAAATTTTCTTATTATCGCTACAAATATCACGGTCGGAAATCGGAAAAAAACTTGCGAACTAGTTAAGTTATAAATCTTGCAACTTAAGTTTTATCATTAGAAAAATACAGACATACAAGAATATTGATTAAACCTATTGTCGCTAAGCTATTACAGGAAAACACTTTAGGAATTATCACAGGAGATAATGGCCTCCTCCAAAATAGGTTAGGTGAAATAATAAATTTATTTTGAGTTAATTCAAACGCAAAAAAAATGTCAGAAGACCTAAGTAATTTATTAAAGGCGCAAAAGTTGGTCGTGAAAAATATAGAAATAGTAAAGTCTATCCCGGAGTACAATGGTCAATCAAATATTGACGAATTTAATATCCAATTGGCCCAGTTTGTTGAACTAAGAAAAACAGAGCAAGAAACGTTCCTCGACATGCTTCTATTACGATTAATTTATAAAACAGATCAAACATACTATAGGTAAGGACTACAACTTGCCAATAAATACGGTAGACAAATTATTAACGGCATTTAAAGAAAGATTTATCGAAACCAGTTCTATGAATAAATTAAAACACGGAATGGTATGCTTTGACAATTCACAAAATATAAGAAAATATCTTGATAATTAATGCATTTCAGTAGAAGCAAAATACGGAAGAGGTTCAGGACAACTGTATGAAAAAGTCACACTAAATACCTTTTTGCAAGGGCTACCCACAAAACAAGGGCGCCACAAAGAAATAAAACACAAGAACCCGCTAGGCAGAAAACAGTACGTTTTCAGCCAGTCAAACAATCCAGTTATAAAAATAACCCTACAATAATAAGATGCTATATTTGTAATCTTGTTGGGCATATCGTGAGAGAGTGCCGTTATGTCCCCAATCGCATACCAAGAATTGCTGTCGGCAGTAGGCAAAATTATGGCAACCATTTGTTCAGAAGAACAAATTTTAGCGCCGGTGGTGCACTAAGCTATACCCAGGGAAGATTGCGCCAATCAGTACCTTACAACACGTACCAACCAAATTTGTATAACCCTCCCCCCAATAGACAAATTAATTACCGATTTGACAACCCAAATAATCGCCAAAGGCATTATAATGTGAGAATGGTATATAGAAATCACGAAAATTTGCCGACGGGAAATAAAAATTTTGCAAGCCAACGGCATTAGCAATCAGCGCCAGCAAGCGGCATCAACCCAAGACATCCAAGTTACCATAATAATATATGGCGAAGGCAGACAAATTTAAATCAATTAGATATGCCTACGGAATCTCATATGTCTGAATATCTATTACAGTCACCGACGCATGAAAAAAATCCTCAAGGAAACGTTTCAGGCACCTCAGAAATATAAATTGGACCCAGAGGTTGCCCAGAATATTTAATAGGTCCAAACTTAAAGTAGTTCCGTCTTGTAGTGATAGTATTAACAAATTACCTATATTTAATGATTTTTGTGTAGCAAACGTTTACTTTAAGGCTTTAGTTGACAGTGGAGCTACGGTTAATATCATAAGTTCATACGTACTTAATATGCTGCCTCTGCATATTAGGCTACAAATAAATTTTAATAATCCACATTTAACTAGTGTGACAGGGCATAAATTGGATGCAAGAGGTTCAATTTGCCTACACGTAAAAAGGAACAATAGGATCTTTCCGACAAATTTTATAATATACGATAACTTTCCATATGAAGCAATTATAGGTGCAAATTTTTTAATGTCTAATAGAGTACTATTAGACGTAGCGAACGAAAGGCTTGTCTACCCGGCTAAGGTAGGGGAAGACATTTCTACCTTAAGAAATTGTAACAGAGATTACGAAGACAACGTAACAGTAAATAGAATTTCTGGCGGTATAATATCGCAACCTTTTGAACCTCATGTCTCGCAAGGAGGAAAAGGAATATTTAGAAACTTGTCCAATGATTCTGAAAGACATTGCAGAGATGAAGTAAATTTAAAAAATAAGGGTATTGAATCTGTGAAAATAAAAATAAGAGATATGCAACAGCATAGATCAAACGAAATTAAGAAAATAGCGGAGTTATGGAAAAACATAGTAAAACCCAACGTGACGCTGCAAGATGCCGCAATGGCTTAGCATAGGGCCAGTATGAATCTAATAAACAATGAAAATAAAGAGAAATATTACGGATTCACTATAAGGAAAACAAAAGTCCCTCCCAAACTGATGCAAAAAATTCAAATAACCCAAAGGATTGAACCAGTGGTTAGCAAATCCAAAATATGGTTTGCCAACCTATCAAATGAAATTCCTGAAAATCTGCTATGTGAGAAACAGATTATATATTACGAAAAAGGAGAAAGTTTTATTTGGGTAACTAATAACCACGAAAGTGACACAATTACAATAAAAAAGGGGATGTGTTTAGTTCAAATCCAATTTGTCTTGGAAAATGATTTAAATAGATGGGAGAATTCCAAAAGAAACCTTGTTAACGGCATTAAAACCTCAATTAACAAATACCCTCTAACTAAATCGCAATTCTTAAACAAATTTAATATGGATCATATTACGGACTTAGATCTTAAGAAAATACAGAGTAGATTACTATGGAATTTTATGTACATATTTTCTACATCTGAAGAGGATATCGGACCGACACCATTTTATGAGCACTAAATTTAAATAACTGGTGATCATGTAGTAAAACAGTTATATCCTTTACAGTATAAGCCTAAAGAATGGTTAAGAAATAAAATTCATGAATTAGAAAAAAAAATGAAATTATACACCCCAGTATAATCCCGTATTCTGCACCAGTGATCTTGGTACCAAAAAAGAATGGTGATCTTAGAATTATAGCAGATTATAGAGCCCTCAACAAACAAGTAGTTAGCAATAAATTTCTCTTACCAAGAATAGATGAAATTCTTGACTCTATTTCAAGCAAAAACAAAATTTTTACTTCTTTGGACCTCACCCAAGGCTACCACCAAGTTAAAATAGCCAAAAAAGATGTCCATAAAACTGCATTTTCAACATCTGAATGTGGTTCGTATGAATACTTAAGAGTATCCTTTGGACTTAAAACAAGTTCAAGCGTGCTATGTAGACACCTATTACACCTGTTAAGAGGATTAAAGAATATCATTCATTTTGTTGATGATGTTATATGCGTGGGAGAAAACACTGAACAACACTTAGCAACAATAGCTAAGGTATTCGAGAAGTTCAGACGGGGCAATTTAAAATGTCGGCCTGAGAAAGTAAATTTATTTTAACCTAAAATTAAATTTTTAGGAGTAGTAGTAGCACAAGGAGAGATATCCCCAGACCCGGATAAAATAAAATATGTTGAAAACCTCAAACCCCCAAGAACTATGAAAGAATTAAGAGAAATTTTAGGTCTTACTGGCTACTTTAGAAAATTCATGCGTAATTACGCCCAAATTGCGAAACCCCTCACGGAATTAACTAATGGGAGCTCCCAAAATGTTACCTGGTCCCAGGAAGCTCAAACTTCCCTAGACCGTCTCAAAACGGCACTCACTTCTGAACCAATATTATCACTTCCTGATTTCGAAAACGGACAATTTGTGGTCACAACCGATGCTAGTTCAAAGGCCATTGGCGCTATTCTTTCGCAAATAATCCCGGTAGAAAACCCTAATCCTCTAAAGGGAACGCCTAAACAAAAACAAATAGAAAAAGTTATATTCTATTCGAGTAGAACTTTATCAAAAGGCGAAAGTAGTTATTCCGCCATAAACCTAGAATTATTATCTATAATCCACCACTTGGACAAATTTAGACACTATTTAATTGGTAGAAAATTTATGCTACGATCAGACCATAAAGGCTTGCAGTACCTGCGCACATTTAAAAACCCCACGGGCATTCTAGCTCGAAGGATTATGAAAATCCAAGATCTAGATTACGAATTTGAATATTTAAAAGGTAAAAAAAATGCAGCTTGCAAATTTGAGTAGATACCCAGAAAATATTCCGTTGGAAGATGAGGAAAATTATTTTAACGTTATCAATACTAAGAGCAAACATAAAAGTAAGAAAAACAAAGTCAAAGACACAGTAAAATAAAATAAGGTTAACTATTGTCCCCTGTCTTTAGAAAATATAAAAAGAAAGCAAAAAAAGGACGAAATGTGTGTAGCACTTATTAATTATTTCGTGAATGACTATGTGTTACCGGATAAATTCAAAACTCTTATAAAAGAGATAGACAATTTTTGCTATGATCTTGATAAAGAAATACTATGTAGAATCGTGACTGCTGAGACAAGAAGAAACCAAACGTCAATAATACCTGTATTACCATAAAACTTAATAATACCTGCCTTCAAATATCTTTTTCAAAAATAAGGAAAACTATCTCAGGCTCGTAGCTTTTAATGTGTAGCGTTAAACTTAATACTTCTTAAATATTTGGAACTAGAACTAAAATCCAATTCTTTGGATGCATGTATTGTTATCAAAATTCCGTGTTTTAGAATTTTTGTTACAATTGGATCTAGTCGCTCCTTGCTAATAGTTCGTTACCTCGAACTGTTTGATACAAAAAGCTTTAGCAAACCTTCATTGGTAAGACGTGCTGGTCCCAATTCCTGTGTATCAGGTTCAAGTTTACATGCTCCTGAAAAGCCGGAAAAAGAGTCAACAGGAACAACTTCCCGTTTGGGAGAAAAATGAAAGTCTGGAGCCTCAAAACATTCCTCTTTATCACCATGCAAAGCATCTTGAACCTCTGAAACAAATCTTAAATAAAAAGGACACAGGACACATAATAATACTCAAATAAAAATTGAGCATTTGACAAAATTCGGGAATATTAAGAAAAAAATTATTCCTTTTACAAGCTAGTTTGTTTTAAGAGAATGATAAATTTGAGAATAAAATATTGGGTAAATAATTTAATTTAAAAACAATATTTGAGGTACAGTTTGACCAGCACAAAAACTAAAATGTTGTAAAATACTAAAGCACGTTAAGTAGGTGAATTCGACTAATAGTCCAGTCATTTTTTTTAAAACGGTAAGAATCTCGGAATTTGAGACAATCGGGCATAAATTTGCAAAAGCTTCTATTATGAAACCGTGAAAAATGCCTCCAACCCTTCCCGTTGGAAGCTGGTCGCAACTATAAATTTCATAGGTCAAAAGTGAAAATTGTTGTTTTGTACGTTTTTCGTAAAGATCTTATTTTTGGTGGGTTTTATGCCATCTGCATTTACTAAAATTATCGTATAAAACTAAATTCTCAATTCTGTTATTTAGAAATCTTTCCTTTTATCTGCTGAGTTATTTTTAAATATGATCTTACAACATAAAAGCAAGATGAATAATTTTCATTAATTGTAATATTAGTTCATGATACCATAAGTTCGACATGCTATTTGATTTACTGCAATTTGATCAATTTCATTCTTTTTTTAAGGTTCAATGGTAATTTGTAAAAGATAATTAAAGAAATTCCTGAAGTTGTAATATCAATCCATTTATAGTGGACTTGCTTTTAAGTCAACTAGAATATAAGTACATGATAAGTAAAGATAACCCAAATAATGTAAAATATTCTCTTTCAAATAGTAAAAAATTTGGATCATTTTTTGGTGGAAGTTATTAAGATTTCGAAAAACATTTACCCTGCTGAGTTAATTCTGGAACCTAGTCATGGAACAGGCTAAGACGAACACAACTTAGATTTAAATGTTAATATTTCGGAATATTATTAATTAGTCTTTAAAATCAAGGAGGCACACTTGTGCCTCTATAAAGAGGCGACCCACCACAATGTTAAGTGATTTCAGGTCCTAGAGGTCGCAGAGAGACGGCAGTAATCGCATTTTGTAGCCCAAGCTCAAACTAAGAAACTTGCAAAATTTCCTCCTCCTCCGACTTTATCTTCATGGGGTAAACTGGGCTGGAAGTTTTGACCCTCCCACCACAGCCCCCCTTAACGTTGTCCGATTGGGCTGAAATTTAGAGGTTAAGCTTTCCTAGGACCTAGGAGCTTATCCTCGAAATTTCAGCTCAATCCGATCACTCCTTCCTGTTTTCAAAAAACCAAATATAGCCACTTAAAATTCATCTCTTTGTTTTTCTTATCCACG